>NW_007256220.1:320203-324520 GCF_000164805.1 Carlito syrichta | reverse complement strand
GGGGAGGAGGGAAAGGAGGGCATGGGGAGAGAGGGCAGGAGCAGGAGGAAGGGTGTGTTGGGAGGGGAGGAGAGGGAGGAGGGAGAGGAGGGGTGGGAGGGGAAGGAGAGGAGGGAGGAGGAGGGGTGGGAGAGTAAGGGAGGAGGAGGGGTGGGGAAGAGGAAGAGAAAGAGGAGGAGGAGGGATGGGGAGGAGGGACGGGAGAGGAGGAGGAAAGCAGCGGCTTTCGCCCTGGCTGGGGGTTGGGTGGAACACAGGCGCACACTGTGTCTGGCTGTCCTGGGAGCCCACTGGCCAGAAGTGTTGCTGGGGTGTGCAGAGTCTGACAATCAGATACACAGGGTGGCAGCAACAAGGTCTTGGGTCCCCCAGGCAGGAGGAAGTCCTGGTCCTGAGATCTGGAGTGTGAGGGAGGTCCTCGTATGGGATTGTGGCTGGTGGGGGAGGTCCGGTCCCGAGATCACGGGGGATGGGAGGTCCTGGCCTTGAGGTCATGAGGGAGGGAGAGGTCCTGGTCCTGAGACCATGGGGATGGGGGAGGCCCCGGTCTGGAGTCTTGGGGGGTGGAGGAGGTCCTGGTCCCGCGATCCTGTGTCCAAAGCACGCCCGTTGTGATCCAAATCAGGCCGCAGGCTGGAGGACTTGCGTAGGGCGGGGTGGTCCAGCTCTTGAGCTGAGGGCACAAGCCCTGCCTCCTCTCTGCATGCAAGCCTGGTTGTAAGCGTCTGTGGACCCGGGAGCATCAGGGAGGCCTGGTGGCTGTGTCTGTGAGGGGTTTCCAGAGGAGACCGATGCGTGTGTCCGTGCATGTGGCAGACGCCCTTGACGTGGCACCTTCCCTCCAGCTGCCAGCAAGGCTAGAGCCAGGCCAGAGGAGAAGGAAGCCAAGAGGTTGGCTGCCTGCCCTCGCGCCCACTGTCTCTCTGCAGGCGCTCTCTCTTCCCTTCTCCTTCTCTCTTCCTCGCCGTCTCACCCTCCTTCCCTCTCTCTCCCCCTCTCTTACTCTCTCTCCACCTCTTCTTCTCTCTCCCTCTTTCCCTCCTCCTCCCCCCTCCTCTTACTCTCTCTCTTTCTCTTCTTCCTTCCAGCGGTCTCCCTCTCTGCTCTCTCCTTCTCTTCCTCTGTCTCTTCCTCTCTCTCCCTCTCTTCTTCTCTCTCTCTCCCTCCATGCCCCCTTTCCCTCCCTCTCTCTTCCTCCCTCCCTTTCCAGGTCATGAGAAAGCCCCAAGCCCTGGGCTGTGGAAGGCGGGCCTTGAAGGACACAGCAGCGGGGACAAGCACATGCAGGAGGCAGTGAGGCTGGCAGGACACTGCGTTTCCTGGAAACCTCCGGAGGCCTTGGCCCTTATCCTCCTGTGACTTTTGCAGCCTCTGGGACCTGAGTGTGTGATGGCCTGGAAAGCCCCGAGGTGAGTCCCTCTGACTGCAGAATGTTGTTCTCAGCACTGGATGTCTTTCCAGTGGAGGAGACGCATGTTTGGGTGAGGAGTCTCAGTCCATCCCTCTTGGCATTTCTTCCCTTCGAGGCTGGGGACATTTTTACCTCAACAGCCACTGTGCAAGGCGCTGGAGGTACCCTGGTGATATTTCCTGCCCGAGGGAGTTTGCATCTAGAAGAAAGCCTCCTGGGAAGCAGCATTTATAATCCAGGATCCTAAGAGCCAAGACAGACACTCACACACTCTGGGGCAAGCAGAGAAGGCTTCTCGGAGGAGGAGGCGATGTCTAACCTGAGCCCTGAAAGATAAGGACAGAGTGGAGTGTTCAGAGTGTTTCAGGAGGGAGGAGGAGTCTGGGCAGGGCCCAGGGCAGGTAGAGGCCAGCCTGCTTGAGGGACAGAGAGCCTGGGGGTGGATGGGGGAGGTGGGAGGCCCTGCAGGGTTTTCAGCCTGTGTTTGGACTTCACCCTGGGAACCACAGGAGGCCTGGAAGGGTGTGAACAGAGAACAGGGCTGCTCTGCAGTTGAGAAAGAAAAATCGCCAGGGCCCTGTGGAGAAAGGGATGGGGTGGGGAGGCAGGGAGGCTGGTCAGGAGGCCGGAGGCCTGAAAGCCAGCCCAGTGGTGCCCACGGAGCGGAGCCACCCTCCTTCCACCCTGGGGCAGGTGGGCAAGAACCCCCTGCCCTCCCAGACCTTGCTTGGCCCAGAGCTATCCCTCTCCTCCGGCTCATCTGTCCTCCCAACACCCCATGGCCTCTGCAGCCTCCACCCTGTGCGCTCTTGCTTCCCTGGCCTCCTCTGTGATCTCCGGGCCTCCTGTGGGACACGGAGTCCAGTCTGTGGGGACGGGGCAGAGGAGCAGGAAGGACAAGGAGCAGACCCTGGCCCCTCCCTCCGTCAAGGCCTGACTCAGCGGTAGCCTGCCCCACCCAGCCAGCATCTCGGTCACCTTCGGGCCTTGTTTGAAGACTCCAGCCTCCCACCATGGTGGCCATGGGGAATCTGGGCCCTGTAGTCTGACAAGTGGCCCAGAGGGAGAACCACGACTCGGAGCAGGACTAAGATGGGCGACACCAGGCAACCAGGCAGGGCCCACTGAGGCGGTTCCTTCTGGGTTTGGACGAGCCCTGGCTTCCTGGAGTCCCGCCGGCCTCCTCCTGGGATGTGCTCTGTCGCACTTGTGTCCTGGGGTGGCTGCCGATCGCAAAGCTGTCCGTGGCATGCCTGGTACTCAGGCCAGATGCCAGGGCCGAGGGCTGCTTTTCTTGTCAGCAGCCTCCTGGCCAGCCCTCCAGCCCGGTTTCACGCCCCTTCCCCCCACTGGGGTGTGAGCTAGACCCGGTTCCAACACTCCGTTGGGAAGAGACAAGAGATACCGAGGGTGGGGAAGGCGTGTTCACACTGCAGGATGACTGGCTAGGATGGCCCAGCCCCTCTTCCTGTGCCCTGGGGTTGCCCACGGGGTCTGAGGGACTGAAACGTGCAACCCTGGGAGATGGACCCTCTTCTGCAAATGTTTCCGTAAGCAAGCAGATTCAAAGCCACAGGTTTCCCACTGAAGTGCTCCACTGGCCCGGTGGGGATGTCCCTCCTGTGGCCGTGTGATCCCTCCTGTGAGTGGCCGCGGGGTCATTGCTTCCCCTTTGGCATGACGCGGCTGGCAAGGTTGAGCACGTGACGTCTGGTGAAGCCCTCGCGAGCCGCCCCCTCCTCCTGATCACACAGGTGCATTTCCTGGGCACAGCAGAAACATCAGTGGAGGACAGGAAGCTCCCTGCACATTCGAGGCCACCTCGGGAGAAACAACTAAGAGCACAGTCGTCACATCGATGTGCCTCTCAGTAAGAAGCCTTGGGCCTCTGCCGGGCTGGGCGGCTGGAGTCCAGAGAGGCTGGGAGAACCAAGGTGGCTGGGAGGAGCCTGGATGCGCCTGTGAGAACACCCCGCCAGAAGCTCAAGGCGGTGCTCCAGGAGGACAGGTGCAGGCACCTGCCTCAGGGTAGAGCCTCGAAGGGCGGAGTCACTGGGTCTGCCCACAGCTCAGCGTCTGAAAGTTGACTTGACTGCTTAGGAAGAGGCAGCAAATGTCCAGGTGGCCCAAATTGGAGCACATGGGCCCTCAGACGCAGCCAAGCGCAGCCACCCTGGAAGCCCCGGGCCTTGACGCCCCTCAACGCCACACCCACAGTCATCCTAGGAGCACTTACCCCACTGTGGCGCCACTGACGTGTGACTAGGACAGATTCCGGGAAGTGCAGGCATCGCCAGTGACCAGACTGCCTGTCCATGGCACCTCATGTGCCCGGCGTGACCCAGGGCGGGGACTACTGGTGTCCTGGTGCATGGAGTGACTGACACGCCACTGGAGGGAGCCAGACTGGAAGCAGTCACAGCGAGGCATTAACTAGTGACAATTCTGAAAGATGATGACGACTTCCACATCCATTTTTATTGCTCCCGTGACACTTTACTGAACCATGGCTGCTGGCTTCCATGCCGGGCGCTGAGCACAGGGGTCAGGCCGTCACCTGGACTTTTCCAGCACTTTCCAAAAGGGGGATAAAAACGGTGCTGACTCATGTCTCCTCTGCTTGTCTAGACTCATGACAGCCACAAGACTCGGGGTCAGAAGTGCAGGGGCACTGCAGGTTTTGATGGGTTTTCCCTTTCTAGCATGATACAGCAGTCTCCCGATCTTTCTGTGGTTTTAGTTAGCCATGGTGCAGTATAAGATACTGGGGGGGTGGCGGAGAGGGAGAGGGAGAAAGGGGAGGGAGTGAGGGAAGGGGGTGAGAGAGAAGAAGGAGGGAGAGAGAGACAGAGATGATGGGGGAGAGAGATGGGAAGGAGAGACAGAGATAGGAAGGGAGAAAGAGA
>NW_007256220.1:305973-320103 GCF_000164805.1 Carlito syrichta | reverse complement strand
GACAGAGAGGGAGAGAGGTATGGAGGGGAGAGAGGGCAAAGGGCACAGCTGAAAGACTGTCAGCAGCAGAGGCTGCAGCGTGTGCCTGTAAATGTCAACGTGGGCGAGAGGGGTAAGGGTGGGCTCGGCCAGCGTGGGCCTCCGGTGTGCCCGCCCCTCTCTATCTCAACCTGGACTGGTGCCCGCTGCCTCTCCTCTGTAACCACCCCTCCTCAGCCCTGGCCCTGGCCCTGGCCCTGGATGTCCAGGTGGCCCAAGTTGTTTTCCCGAGGGAGGCGGCTGGTCCTGAGGGCGCCCCTCGAAGGCACCTACCTCAGCCTTCCAGTTCTTTCCAAAGCTTGGCCGGTCAGCCTCGCCCCCCTGCTGTTGAAGACCTCAGAGTCACTCAGTGCACTTTCTTCCCCTTTTTCTTAAGTTACCCGGAGATGGTCTGCTTTGCTCAGTAATCAAAGAACCCTAAATGATGTGTAGAAGGGCAAGTTCGTCATAGTCGCTGTGGTCACTGTCACCGCGTTCCAAGTCTCTGTGGAAAGGACAACCATGTACTTACTGGTTATGCCGTGGGCACGTTCAGGCGTGATCTCATTGCATCTTTCTGCCAGCCCCGAGGGACCGCAGACAACACCCGTCCTGACCGCGCCTCACCGGAGGCGCCATCGTCCTTGGCAGACTGAAAACTGTGGCTCGGAGAGGTCAGGCGACTTGCCTGAGTCGGGCCGTAATTGAGCCCAGACCAAGGCAGCATCCCCGACACTGGTCCTTAAGCCCAACAGGCCCGAACCTTCATGCCACTCACCTTGTTGGGTTTTCGCAAAACCGTCAGGTTCAGTCCGGGCTCCCATGACAGCCACACAGGGGACCCAGAGTGCGGGCCGGGGGGGCACTCAGTGCCAGGCTGTTCCCGGTGGTGGACATCCCAGCAAGGCCATGAGGCTGGGGAGCATCCCTGTCTGGAGGGAGAAGGCTGAATTTGAGGGCCTGGCCCGCTGGACTTGACCTTGTGGCCTGGAAACAGGAAAAAGGAGCCCTTGAAAGATGCCCAGCATCAGGCTTCGCTGCGCAGGCTCCCGGGAGGCTCCAGCAGACAAGAAAACTTCCCTGGACTGAGGACTTTGCAGCCCTTGGCTCTGGGCCCACCTCGTCCCTTCCTCTCTTCTTTGAGAATTCCAGGCCCGATGAGCTCATGCTCTGGGCTGGAGTCGGCCAGGGGCCATGTCAAAGCGCGTGCGGATAATGACCCCATGGGAAGGTCTAGAGCCCAGATCTGTTTGTTCAACACTGAGATCATGGAAAATGAAGCCGCTCGGTTCCTCTCTGGAGGCCTGACCAAGCCGTTCCCATCACGCTCTTCACACGGGATTGAGCTCCTGAAAGAAAGCGAGCCTCCCAGGCTGAGGGTTGCGGCAGCCTTTGGCCCTGCTCCCGCCGCCCCGGCCAAGGCCAGGTGATGGTCCTGGCGCGGGCACGGGCCAAGGGCCATGGAGCCTGGGACACACACGGTGGCCGCGATTTGGCAGAGGGTGGGTGAACAGGGCTTCTGTGTCTGTGGGGTGGCCTCCACACCACTGCTGTGTCCCACCAGCACTGGTGACCCATGCACACATCCCAGGGAAGGGGTGGGAGTGAGGGTGTGTCCCTGGGGGGAGGGGCGAGAGGGTGGACGTGGGCCTGACTATGAGCCCTCATGAAGAGTCTGTCCGGCTTGAGCGTCTTCTGGGGGATGCGGTGGTGTGGCCTGGGAGGAATCGCAGCCATGGCAGAAGAGCCGGGAGGTCTGCGTGGTTTTCTGGAGCGCATCTTTTGCGCCAGCACTGCGGCCTTCATCCGTCAGTGCGAGGGAGGGTGGACACGGTTGGGAAGGCCTCTGTGTCTCTGTTCCCTTCCGTGAAATGGGGACCACCAGGAGCCCAGGGAGCACAGGTCCTGGTCAGGCAGGGCCGCAGGCTCCTTGCCCATGTCCGGGGTCTAGCTCTTGGCCACCCTTGTCCTCTCTCCTCAAGGGAGGGAACCCTGTGTCTGGTCCCCTCTAGGCTCTCTTCATTGGTTCTGAGGGTAGAGTCGTGGGTCTCCCGACCAGCATTCACCTCGTCCCAGGCTCCCTGGCACACCAGAACGCCCATTCTCTGTATGTTCTGATGTCCTCACCGTGCAAGTCTTCCTGATCAGTGCTGTGAAGGTCACCGGCCACGCTCGCCACCACAGGCGTTCTTGGTGGGGATCCTGCTTCCAGGCCACACTGGGGGAGTCAGAGGCGAGACTTCTTTTCTTCTACCTGGCGCTTGGCCTGGCACCGAGAGCCGCCGGGGCACTGTGCCGCTGGGCGTGGCCCTGCTCTGGCTGTTCCAGCTGCGTGGGCCTGCGCCAGTCCCTCAACCCTGGAGCCTTTCTTTCTGCATCCATGTTACATGGACCTTGCCACCTGCTGCACGTGGGGACTGCCACGGCCCGAGGAAGGCCTCGGGTGGTGTCCTGAGGTGCCGCACAGACCTGCGCTCAGCTAGCCTCGCGTCCTGCCGCTGATTCCAGCTCCAGCTCCACTCCCTCCCGCAGCACTGGGATGAGCAATGTGCACCCAGAGCTCCACTTCCCTGCCTGTAAAATGGGTTTGCTGTGAGGAGTCCTGGCACATGGAGGGACTCGAACTTGTCACCTGGAACCTTGAGAGGTGCGCCCCCACCTGCAGTCTGGCACCCCTACGGGACCCCCACAGGGGCAGCCTCTGGAGGCTCTGGTCCCCAGCCACTGCAGGTACCACGGGAGCCAAGGCACTCTCCCGCGGCAGCCCAGAGCTGCTTGGGGCACAGGGGTGGGGGGTGTGGGAGTGTCTCCTCCCACCACCACACCCCTCCGGCCCTGTCCCTCGTGGGTCAGAGCACACCCCGCCCCATCACACACTCCCTCACCCACAGTTTCCATCCGGCTCCCGCCAGGGCGCTTCCCAGCACCGCTCAGGACCTGGTGGTCTCCCTTCCAGCCACTGGCCGGGCCCTGCAAGGGTTAAGGCAGTGCAAGGAGGGGCTGGGCCGACTTCCCTGAAGGTGGTTCCCAGACCTGGAAGGGGTGAGGGCTGAAGCAGAGCTGAAACCTGAGCTCCCAGCACTGCAAGATCCCTGAGGAGCTGCCCCCATCTCCCAGGGTGCCCCCTCCCTCGGCCTTACTGGGTCCCTTCCCTGGGAGCCTCTCCCTTCTCCCTGCCTGGCTTCCCTCTCCCTCCTCCCTCTCTGGGTCCCCCCCTCTCTCCTTAGCCCCCCTCCCTCCTCCCTTCTTGGGCCCCGCCTTCCTTCCTGGGCCCTGCCCCCTCCCGCCCCTCAGCACAGCTCTGCTCCGGCTCTGACACAGAGGAGGATGGATCCGGCTGGGTGGACACAGCTGGGACTCACCATCCTGCAGCTGCTCCTGGTCTGGTCCATGCCCAGAGGTACGTGAGTGGGTCCGGGGACAGCTCCCTCCTGGTCTGAGAGGGGGCAGGATGGGGACACTGGGAGGTGGCGCTCCAGGGACCATCGTGGGGCTCGGTGAGTGGCCTGGAGAGGGGACTGCACGCTGTTCCCGAGCTGAGGACCAGCCCTCTCTGGGAGGCCCCGGCACAGGGTACTGGCTCTTTTCACCACTCAACGCACAGCGGTAGTGCGCAGCTCGGCCTGGTTGCCCTGCTCACAGCGGAGGCAGACTCTCTCTACACACACACACACACGCGCGCGCGCGCGCGCACGCTCTTGTACGCACATTCACTCACACGTACTTGTACACGCATTCACACATGCACACAGGTACTTCTATGCATATTCTAACACACATATTTGGACACACATTCACACACATGTACTTGTACACAAATTCACACGCATGTAGTTGTACACTCATTCACACATGCACACACACGTACTTGTACACACATTCACACACACACATGTACTTGTATGCACATTCACACATGTACTTGAGACGCATTCCCACACACGCACACACAAATGCACAAATGTACACACATAGGTACAACCGTGTACACATGCACACATGAATATCTGCGCACACATGCATGTAAAATGTGTGTATACTCACACATGCACACATAGACACACACGTCTTCCTTCCCAAACACATGTGCACACTGGCCCTCCTGCCCAATACTCACGCCCACACACACCCTCCTGCCCCCGGGCGAAGACCAGGGAGAGCATCCTGACTAGAGCAGGTCATGTCCGGGACGCACAGCGTGTGTGGAATGGCTCAGCGTTGCTTTTCACGTGTGGTTTTCTGAGCCACCATGACCAGGTCTCATGGGCTCCAGGTGGCAAATGGGTCTGGGTAATGGCACAGAGACCCCGAGGGCCTCATGACCAGATGAGGGGGAGGCCAGCCAGGGAAAGGCCAGGGAATGGAGGGCGGGACAGGTGACCCGGCTGGTGACCGTCGGCTGGCAGGCGGGGACACGGGGACTTCCGGAAGCATCTGTTGTTCCGTGGCTCTCGGGGTGAGGGCGAGGAAGGCGGAGATGAACATGGGGCAGCCATGCATGGGGTGGGCCCTGCAGCCACATAACCCACACCGGGCCCCTATCATGGCCACCCAGAACTGAGGCTGTGGCACATGGCCGGCACACGCCTGGGAAGGGAGCAGGGTGGGTTGGTGGGAACACTGAGAGTGGAAGGGAACATGGCTTGGGCACCTGCTCTGTGATTCACACCAACACCAAAGCCACACCGTGGCCACACACCCCCTGCTTGTGCCCACGCCGGGGCAAGCCCTCCATGGTGGTTACCGTCAAGGCAGCTGCAGTGTCTCACTTGAACGGCCGCGACAGCGACTGGAGCAGCCTGGCGACCACAAAGGGAGAAGGAGCCTTCGTGAGAGTCAAGGATCTACGGCCCGGACCTGGCCCAGACAGGCCGGCACGGCGCCCCACACCCACGCACAGACCTGGGCTCCGCTGGGCGCCCGGCTGGGGCCTTTGTCTCTCGGGACCACTATGGTGTACCTATTCCCTGTCTGTGATGTGGCAGATGAGACGCTCAGCCCACACAGTGACCGGGGAAAAGGCTTGGCCGCCCCTGCTTCCAGCCCAGGATCTGAGACACCCGCGCACTCCTGACCCGAGACCCCTCAACTTCTCTGTGTGGAAAAGCGTCAGGCATGTGGTTTGCGGCAGCCAGACTGCTGAGGGACCCCAGGGCGGCTTCACCTGCGAGGATATTTTCCCATTGAGGCCAGACTTGCATTTATGGAGGACGAAGACCACATCTGGAGGGGCCACCCTTGAGCCCCAACCACGGCCCTCCACACAGCCCTGCCCCCCCCCGCGCTCCCTAAGGAGTGGGCTTGCTGCGCAGGGACGTCCACAGGGGCGGCGGGGGTTGCTGTTGTGAGGGTATGTGACATGTGGGGGGTGAGCCCGGAAGAGAGACCAGGCGACAACCTGGCCCCAACAGGATGTGGGCGAGACCAACGCCACTGACCTCGCCAGGCTGGTAGCAGGAGGCCAGGCAGCCTCCTCTGAAACATGGAGCTCTTGGAGGCCGAGCCTCCATCAGAGAAGCCCATGGAGGCTGCGTCTACCAGACATCACATTTGGGGCAGGGACAGGCGCCACTGGGCAATGCCTCCAGGTGCAGACATCCACGGGCCATGGAAGCAGCTGGAAGGAGCTGCGGAGGGAGTGGGGCAGGAGGCCAGGAGGCTCGAGGCTGGTCACAGACCCCGGGAGAGGGTGAGGGAGAAGGATGGGGGATTGGAGGTTGCCACAGACTCCGAAGGGGGAGTGAGGGCAGGGAGAGCAGAGGCTTGTCGCAGACCCGAGGAGAGCCTGAGAAGGAGCCCAGGAGGTTCGAGGTTGGCCACCGTCAGGGTGAGGACTGGGAGGTTCAAGCCTGGTCACAGACCCCAAGGAGAGTGAGGTGGGAGGACGGGGGACCAGAGGCTGGCCACAGACCCGGGGAGAGAGCTGGGCGGGGGCCCACAGCACAGGGTGGACTTCAGGGAGTGAAGGAGGACATTGGGGCATTCTCCCATGCACTGGGCGCCCCGGCCTCCGCCACAGGAAAGCGTTTTCCGACTGGCATCCCGGGATTTTGCAGCGGTGGAGACCCAGAGGTCGCTTTGGTCCGAGTCCTGCTGTGACCGGCCACCCAGCTGGCGCCGAGGGCCCGTTGATGACACTGTCTGGAGTTGAGGACCTCATGTGCACCCACTCCCAGACTGCCCCATGGGCAGGGGCCCCGCTTCCCTGCTCCCCACAAGACATTCCCAAGGGTCCGTGACTGGCAGGATGCTGAGGCGACTCACGCCTGTCATCCCAGCACTTCAGGAGGCCGAGAAGGGGGGATTGCTTGAGCCCAGGAGTTTGCGACCAACATGGGCAAGAAAGCAAGACCTTGTGTCTACAAAAAATTAAATGAAAACTTAGCTGGGCGCCTGGAGTCCCAGCTACTCAGGGGGCTGAGACTGAAGGATCGCTTGAGCCCGGGAGTTCGAGGCTGCCGTGAGCCATGAGTGGGCTCCAGCCTGTATGACAGAGCAAGACTTGTCTCAAAACGAGCAAAACGAGCCGGGCTCGGTGGCTCAGCCTGTCATCCCGCGCCTTTGGGAGGCTGAGGTGAGTGGATTGCCTGAGCCCGCGGGTTCGAGACCCGCTTGGGCAGCGAGACCTCATCTCTACAATAAATCAAAAAATCAGCCGGGCATGGTAGTGCACACCTGTAATTCTGGCTACTCAGAAGGCTGAGATGGAAGGATCGCCGGAGCCCAGGAGGTCGAGGCTGCGGTGGCTGGGAGCGGCCACTGCACTCCAGTCTGGGCGACAGAGTGAGACTCCAACACAAAAAAAAACAACAAAAAACGAGCAAAACTAAACAAAGCAGCCCACTGGCCCAGCAATCCCACTTTTGGGTATAAACATGAGAGTTGCAAGCGGGACTTGACCCACGTTCAGGGAAGCGTTTTTCCCAGCAGCCAAGGATGGAAACAGCCAAATGTCCAGTGACAGGGAAACGTGGTATGTGCTCACAATTCTGGAATGTTGCACAGCCTTAAAACTCAAGGATATTCTGTCACGTGCGCCCACGTGGGGTGCCTCGGGGATGGGCTGGCATGTGAAAGAAAACAGTCGTGGAAGCACAAGCGTGTAACTCCCAGAGCTGTCAGGCTCAGAGCCGGAGGAGGGTGGGCGAGGCCTGAGGAGCGGTCAGGAAGGGCAGCTTCGGCGAGGATGAGGGACGAGCCCCGGTGGCTGGTGGTGCAGCCCGTGCAGACGCGAGAGTGCTCAAACCGCCACCTGAGCACTTACGCACAACCAGAATGTTTGTGTTTTGTGATGTGTTTTGCTGCATGGTTTTAAGAAAAAGACGACAACGGGCCGCTGGAGGCTGCAAGGCCAGGCTGATGGTGGCCGGCTGTCCTGCCTTGCGATCGAGTCGCAGCTGGCGGTGCCAATGTGCACTCGGCCTTGCAGAGCTTCTGGACGCACTTGGGGCGGGGAGAACCCTCGCTGCTCCATTCCAGGCATGCTGGCTGCGTCTCGGCAGGTAGGGCAAGGAGAGGCCTAGGGCTGACAGCCCCGCCTGGAAGCCTTGGGCTCAAGGGGCTGGCCGATCGGCAGCAGCCGCCATGCTCTGACCCCAGGCCTTGAGGCTGGCAGGGCCCTCTCGGGGCCTGCACCCGCCTTCACCCACACGTCTGGCGCCTGTGGGTCCTCGCTGGCCTGCGGGTTTTGACCTCCACTTCTGAGGGGGATGCACGGGAAGGGGGGTGAGAGAGAGGATGGGAGGCAGGATGTGGGGTGGAGCCCCCGGCGGAGCCTGCAGGGCGAGGGGCTGGCGGGACCTTCCAGGCACCCGTGCACCCGCCCTGGCTTACTGGGAGGAGCATCCTTGCCTCTTCGGCTCTGACTTCTGGCTCTCCTCCTGGCATCCGGCTCCTAGGCAGAGTGTGTTTCTCTCGTGACCACAAGAGAGGCATTGGGGGCGAGCTTCAGGTGGAAGCTGCGGGCGAGGCTGGGGGTTGCATCCGGACGAATCCGCTGTGGACAAAGCATCTTGAGGCCGGGCGCCCAGAGGCAATGGGGACCTCAGGCGTGTGAGTCCCTGGGAGCACCCCACGTCCAGGGAGGGCTTTGGATGCCTCTGGCATGGGCTGTGTGCTTGGCTGAGTCTCATCTGCCTCTGGGCGATGCTGCTAGGCAGACCCAGTGTCTGGGGGATGTGGTGATGGGCCCTAAGTCAGAATACGATTTCCGCCTGTCCCCTGGGGGCCGATCCTGGGCCAGAGAAGCCCTGGACCCGCTTCCCCCAGCCAGCTCCACAAAGTGCAGTTGACTCGGGTGGGGAGGGTGCCGCCACCCTCACCCATCGTGGCTGTCAGACAGTCCCAAGGGCCGCACCACCCTTGCGCTTTATTTGAGAGGGGAGGGAAACTTGGTGTTGACATTTTCCAGTTCCTGATCCTGGGGCCGGGGACCCAGAGGCCGGCTGGAGCGCTGATTGCTGCCAGATCAGGGCAGAAAGTCACTGATTCTGAGTCTGGTCTGTGTTTCAGGAGCTCTGCCTGTCAGCTGTCACGAGGCCTGGGTTCACCATGGGGAGAATGAGCAACCCACGGAGGAAACCAGGCCTCTTGCTGCACAGCCACACAAGGACGGCAGAGGCCTGGCTGGAATGGGGTCTTCTCTCCTGAGTCCATGGCCCACTGGGTCCTCGGCTCCTTCCCCGTGTGCCTCGGTCTCAGGTCCCCCAGGGGCTGAGAGCGCCATGAGTGGTGCTGCGCATCAGTTCTTTCCATTCTCGGGGACAGGGACTCAGCATGGAAGCACCTGTGAAGGGGTGTCCCCCCAGATCCCCAAGGGGCCTCGTCCCAAGCCGGCCCCTGGGCAGGTGCTGAGTGTTCTGCACGGCAGTCTCTCTCCTTGCTGCTTTCTGTGTGTCCACTCAGTGCCCACAGCCGACCGAGGAGGCGAGGACCCGATGGCTGCCCAGGCCATATCTGGCAAGGCAGGGGCAAAGGCCTTAGTTCTCGCTGGGTCACATAGCTGGGTGTCCTGTTTCAAACCCCGACCGTCTGACTCTGTGAGGCACACTCAGAAGCCCCACACGACGTGGCCGCCGCACGCAGCGGGTCGGCCGTGACAGAGCTGCTGTGTTTGGGCTCGGGAAGAAAGACCCCAGTGTTGGTGAAGAAGTCTGATTACTGGGAGGCCCCATGGCTCGTGCCTATAATCCCAGCACTTTGGGAGGCTGAGGCGGGAGAATCCTTGAGGTCAGGTGTTCACGGCCAGCCTGGGCAACATATGGAAACCCCCACCTCTGCGACAGCGAAACCGGAGAGAAGTCGGCTTATCCCTTGACCTACCATGTGCTCAGTCTGGTCTGAGGTCGGCCAAGCGACCCCCTCTGTGCAGGCACCCACAGGTCCTGGGCAGCCTCTACTCAGGTGCCCCCAGCCCATGAGGCTCCAGGAGCTGGGACCCTGGAGCCCAGCACGAGCCTACCCCTAGAGGAGGGGGCTGCTAGGCAGACTGAGCCCAGCCCGCGTCTGGGTAGGCCGCCAGGGAGCATTCACCCCACTGAGTCTAGACCTGAGCCAGCTTGCATGACCCACCCCCGCGTCTGTTGCAGAGAGCGGGACTGAGGACATGGTGTTAGGGTTGGCAAGTATGTCCCCATTCCTTTACGGCTGACCTGTCAAGCTCACCCCGGTGAGCACTTCTGCGACCCAGGAGGACAGAGCAGGCTGGGCGGACTGAGGGGCGTCTGTTCCCTCCTCCTTGACGTAACTTGGTGATGGATTTTGCAGGGACGGGGACCCAGCCCGGCCTCTAGCCGGGACGGGTTCAGCCAGTTTGTCCCGGCCTGGCAGAGGAACTGCCGTCCACTGGACACCGTGTCCCGGATCTCTCGCCAGGTGTCTGAGAGAAGGCCTGGGCTGGGCAGTGAGTGGAGACTTCTTGGCCCTGTGCCGCTGGTGCTGGGGATGCCTGGGTCCCATGGCTGCGTCTCTGCCTCCGCCCTCTGCGGCCCTGGTGTCTGGCGGCTGAGCTGGAGGCTAGGCGGCTCCGGCAGAGGTGGGGCAGTTGTTTGGTGCCTGGAAAGTGTGGGCGGCGGCCACAGGCAGAGCCGACTTGATTTCCCAGGGGACGTGGCACTGTCCTCACACGCTGATTTATGGGAGGTTAAAGGAGTCCAGCCAGTATCATGGAAACCGCCGGTGAAAGGGTGTTGCCAGGTTTGTGCTGAGAGGAATGCACCATATGAGATCTGAGAAGCTATGGGGCGACGCTTCTGAGGCCAGCGTCACTGCTGTGTATGTCACAGGGTCCTCCAAGGATGGTCAGGGGCACACCGGTGGCCCTCAGGCACTGACCACAGGACTGAGGATACCTGATGTGGCCTGGGACTTGCCGCTGGAGCTCAGCCCTGAGCCGACACCGTCTGCTCCAGGATTCCACAGGCCATGATTCCCGGGTTCAAACTGAGGGAGCGCTGGGGGCGAGTCTTCCTTGCTACACTTTTCGTTGGCCTCGGCCTCTGGGTGGGTGGCCTGCTTCTGATGGGCCCAGCCCTTCTGGGCAAGCTGACTCCTAACCCATGGCAGCATAGAACAGGCGAGTGTCTCACACCCTTGGAGACGGGACACAAGCCGCACAAACAAACTGACTCGGGAATGGCCCGACGGGCTCCCCCCCTGCCTGATGGGGACTCCAGCCTCACAGCAGGGGGCTTGACATGGATGTGCCTTTGAAGGGGCATCCCCTCAGTGCCCTAAGGCCTCTGCCCCTGCCCTGCCGGGTGTGACCTGGGCAGCCGTCGGGTCCTCACCTCCTCATTCGCTGTGGGGACTGAGTGGACACATGGAAAGCACCAAGGAGAGGGGCTGGTGTGCAGGACACTCAGCGCCTGCGTCAGCCTCGGTCACATGGCTGCTCCCTTGGGAAGGACGCTCCTCCGACCGCCATGCTCAGGCATTTCCCCAGCAAATCCTCACCGAGCTCCCATGGAGCTTGCTTCTGGTGCGTGGGTCCCGGGAGTAGACTGCCTCCTCCAAGGGTGCTGGCAGTACCCCGAGGATGCAGGTGGGTCCTGCCCAGAGCGGGTGGGTATCCGGGAACAATAACCCTGGGAGATAGTCAGCAAGAGCAAACAGAACAAAGGATATGATGGCAGAATGTGCCTGGGAAGGGTCACCACGTGTGCTGGGCTCTGCGGCGTCTGGCAGTGCTGGGAGTGTAGCCACCACCTGGAGGCGCTGGGGTTAGAGCCTGCTGTCCTCCGTCCCACTGGAGGGTGGCTTGGGAGACTGACCTCACCCTCCAGGCGTGAGCCCTGGGAGGCTCGCTGTCCTCACACGGGATGAGAAGGGACCGTGAAGGCCTGAGGACATGGCCTTTGTGGGTTTTGCTCTTTTCGAGGTGTTGGGGACCACAGAGGGCCAGCCTGTCCCTATTGTGGCCGGAAACACCTTACAGGAGGTGGCTCTGGGTCGGTGGCATGGCACCCGACAAGGCCCTCACATGTGTACACAGGGCGTGTTCCCGGTCGCTGCCTGCATGACCCAGGGAGGAGCCGGCCAGGGTCCTGGGGAGGAGTGGACCCGTCTGGTCCCTGCTTGCGGTGCTGGAGACAGCGATCCCATGGCCGGGCCCCGGCCCCGGGTTGGGGCCACCGACACCCCACGGCCAGGGCCTGGTCCGGCTTGATACCCCGCAGGAGTCCAGATGGGCCGGTGCCTCAGGGAGGGAAGGGGCCGGTTCTGCGTGGCAGGAGCAACTCTGGATGGGAGGACGGTGCTGAGCTGGAAGCTCCCAGCAAAGAGGGGCTTTGGCAGGTCAAGACCCTCATGCGGCCCGGACATGGGGTCTCCGGGTATGGGAGTCCAGGCCGGAATTTCAGGATGTTGCCTTGGCTTGCCGTTGCTCAGGGACCTGCTGAACGCTTTGGGCGTTTTGCTGAGTCCTGCTTAGCTGCGCCACTACCTTCTCCAGCACGTGGGATCGCAGGTGCCGCCCTTCATGGGTCACGGGTGCTACTCTCCCAGGGTTTCCGCCCTGAACATGGGCCCCTGGGTGGCTGGGGTTGGCTGTGGGACTGCCGTTCCATTTCTAGAGAGGAGCAATGGAGTGGGGTGTGAGGGGCGGGGAGGGCTGGAGAGGCTGGAGGGGGCGGGACACCGGGGGCAGGCCTGGAGCTGGACAGGCAGCTGGAGCAGGCTGCTGGGGCCGTGTCTGTGTGACCGAGGGCTCCTCCTTTTGTCCCCGCTCCCTGTCTCTTATTCTACAGAGAGCGGTGGCGGTGGCGAAGTCCCAGACACACAGTGTTTCTCCGCCCTCTTGCCCGCTGCATCCTTTGGCGGCGGTGACATCGACGACTCCATCCCGTGTCCCCGCCCCGGAGACTCTGGGGAGGTGCCGGGGCAACATGTTCTGTCGGGGGTTTTCAGTGGAGGAAAGAGGGCGGGTCCTACAGGCTAGGGCCAGGCCACAGACAGGGTCCCGCTCCAGGCCACCATGACTTGGTGACCACTCTGAGGCCGGCGGGCGGTGACAATGGCAGGAGGCGTGGCTTTCCCAGCATCAGGCAGGACACACTCCAGGACTGGTGGAGGCGGGGCCCGGGCCGTGTTTCTCAAAGGCGAGCGTGCTTCCTGAGAGGGGGAGGCTGGGACCCCGAGAGGCCCAGCCTGACGAAACTCCTGTGCGGGGTTCCCTGGTGGGTCTGGGGCGGACAGTCTGGGACGCGCCTAGCGAACGAGAACACAGGCTCCTCCCAGTGCAGATGGGGCCAGCTGGGCAGCCTCATCGAGGCACATACTCTCTCTGTGCCTGGGTCTCCTCGTGTGTAAAGTGCAGGATGGTCCCGCCGCTGAGGATAATGGAAGATCCTGGCCTATGCACACCCTGTGTGTGTGATGAGGGTGGCCTTTTGGAACCACGAGGGGTGCGTCCATGAGCCAAGCCTGCCCTACGGTGGAGGGCAGCAGCTATGCGGACGTGAGGCCTGTCTCGGCTGCTCGCCACCCATGGTTATTGGGCCTCTCTGTGCCTCAGTTTCCTCGTCTGCAGTCCAGGGGTTAACCAGAGGCCCGGGGGTTTGTGACCCTCCAAGGCCCCTCCCTACGGCCAGAGCCAGATCAGAGCTTGGTGGTTGATACCCGTGTCTGTGCGTCACTGTGCAGCCGTCGTCCTGAACAGTGAAGTCAGTGCGTGAGCTGGTGAGGATCAGTGTGTCAGGTTGGAAGGGGGAGGCTCTGCCCCCGGGGGAGCTGGGCTTTGACTGTCCTTCCAGCTGGAGGCTGTGTGACCCAGGCAGTTTGCCTGCCCTCTCTGTTTCCTCATTGGCTACGTGAAGAAAATACCTATGAGTTCTACACCGGGGGCTGTGAGGACCTGGTGAGCTGGTCCAAGGCCCAGGTCCAGCCAGGGGGTGCTGGGCCCTGGGTGTGGAGGAGGAGGCAGGGAGGCCACGGTGTGGGGCAGGGGGTCCCCGAGGGGCGAGGAGGAGGACTCCAAACCCAGGGAGTCCACTGGGGCACCCAGGGCATCGCGGGCCCTGCCCTCCCCTGTCAGCCTCCATAAGCAGGAGGGGCTGTGGGGAGACGGAGGCCCGAGGCTGCCATCCCACCCGCGAGGAGGAGGAGCAGACTCTCCAGGCCCCGCAGGCCGCAGCTCCCAACTTGCAGCCATCTCCCCTTCACGGCCTTGCCCGGTCTTCAGGTCCTCAGCCCAGGGCCAGGGTCAAAGCCCCCAGGCTTCTGGGGACGCCCGGCAGGCATGTCGGTCAGCAGGCCACCTCCCCGCCTGTCTCCCGTATCTCCCCCTCCTGTCCCAGGAGCTCCCGGAAGGCAGGCGGTAAAAATAAACCCTGGGGAGGAACGTTCGGGTGGGGGCCTCGGGACCCAGAGGGAGCACTGGCACCAGGGACAGGGCGGCCTTCTCCACCACTCTGGGTGGTCCTTCCAGGCCTCGCGCTGACCGCGGGGGTGTCTGCACAGCCCGGCCCTTGTTTCCAAGCCGAGTCCTGGTCCTCAGCCTGACCTCCGCAGCCAGCAGCATGACTTTGGGGCGGGACACCCGCGCGGCTTCCGGGGCATGGTGGGCATGGGGTGCCCTGTCCTCCTGAGCTTCTGTGGGGCTGCCCTGTGGCAGGA
>NW_007256220.1:241631-305953 GCF_000164805.1 Carlito syrichta | reverse complement strand
GGGTGGGTTTGTGCTGCAGGGCCAGGAGGGCCAGAGCTGATTCCCTTGTTCACTTGCTCAGCCACTCACTCATTCACTCACTCACTCATATCACTAACTCACTGACTCAATCACACACCCATTCACTCATTCACTCCCTCATTCATTCACTCCCTCACTCCCTCATTCACTGCTCTTATCACTAATTTACTGACTCGGTCACTCACACACTGGCTCACTCACCCATTCACCCACCCACTCATTCACTCACTCATTTGTACACTGAGTTAGGGAGCTGGGCCTGGGCTGTGGGTGGGCACTATGCCTCGCCATGCTGTTGTCACCGTGAGGCAGGACCAGGGGTTAGACGTCTCCCGTGTTCCAGAGTGAACGCTGGAGAAAGCAGGGCCGGATTTTTCCTTGCGGGGAGATGAGGAGGTGGCCCCTGACGTGGACGCTGAACAAAGGGCATGGCAAGTGTGTGTTGCCGAAGCTTCTGTGCTCTCTTGATTTCTCACCTTGATCTTAGAAAAGGGTGGGTGGCGCTTGCACACACAGGACAGCTAAGCAGCAGACGGAGATTTCTTGTGAAGTTGTTGGTTGAGTGGCCAGAGAATCCATTCATGATAAAAGAAACAAAGCAGCTTTGGAAAGCAAACACCTGCCGGCGGGAGAGGAACAGGTGCTCTGTGTTTGCATCCTCGTTCAACCACAGGTGAATGCATGCACATGTTGGAAGCAGACTCCCTGAAGGACGGAACCAGAATGCTGAGGCTACCTCTAAATGCTGTTAATTCCCTTATGAAATATGTTCTTCATTTTCCAAACTTTCACAGGAACGTTTTTTGGGTATTAAAGAGTGTACTGTTTGGGGGAAAGTGGCGGGAGGAACAGGCAGAACACACAGGTAGTTTAGGGAAGTGACACTGCTCTGTAGGACACTGTGACGGTGGGTACGTGTCCAAGGGCAGTGACACTCGTCTGGGGGACCCTGTCGTGATGGGTACGTGTCACAGGGCAGAAAGTCCAGGGTGCGGGACATCCTGATGGCGGGTGTGTGTCTTGGGTAGTGACACTCCTCTGTAGGACTGTTTAATGGAGGGTATGTATCATAGGCAGCGACACTGCTCTGTAGGACACTGTCAAGGTGGGTACGTGTCATAGGGCAGTGACGCCCATCTGTGGGATACCGTAATGATGGGTATGTGCCACAGGGCAGTGAGACCAGTCTCAGGGACATGTTAATAATGGTGGGTACATGTCTTGGGGAGTGACACTCCTCTATAGGACACTGTAGTGAAGTATATGCAGCACAGGATGGTGACACTTCTCTGTAGGACACTGCAGTTGTAGGTACGTGTCCTAGGGCAGTGACTCTCCTCTGTAGGACACTGTCATGGTGAGTGCATGTCTCAGAGCAGTGACATTCCACTGTAGCATACTGTGATGGTGAGTACGTGTTATAGGACAGTGACACCCCTCTGTAGACACTATAATGGTGAGTACATGTCATAGGGCAGAGACAATCCTCTGTAGGACACTGCAATGGTGGGTACATGTCATAGAGCAGTGACAATCCTCTAGGACACTTTAATCATGGCTACGAGTCATAGGGCAGTGACATGACTCTGTAGGGCACTGTCATGGTGAATATATATCACAGGGCAGTGACACTCCTCTGTAGGACAGTGCAATGTGATGGGTCCACAGCATAGGGCAGTGATACCCTTCTCTAGCATTCTGTAATCATGGGTACGTGTCACAGGACACTGACACTCCTCTGTTGCACAGTGAAATGGCGGGTATGTGTCAGAGAACAGTGTGACACCCCTCCATAGGACACTGTCATGATGGGAACGTGTCGTAGCTCAGCGACACCCCTCTGTAGGACACTGTCATGGTAGGTCTATGTCATAGGGCAGTGACATCCCTGTTTAGTCCACTGTTATGGTAGGTACATGCCATTGGGCAGCAAAACCCCTCTGTAGGACACTGTCATGGTGGATACGTTTCATAGGGTATTGACACTCTTCTGTAGGACACTGTCATGGTGGGTATGTGTCATGGAAGGGTGACACTCCTTTTCAGGGCAGTGAATGGAGGGTACGTGTCACAGGGAAGTACACTCCCTTATAGGACACTGTAAAGGTGGCTATGTGTCATAGGGCAGTGACATTCTTCTGTAGGGCACTGTAATGGCGTGTCCGTGTCATAGGGCCATGATTCTCCTCTGTAAGACTTTGGAATGGTGAGTGCATGTCTTAGATCAGTGACAGTCCACTGTAGAAAACTGGAATGGTGGGTATGTTTTATAGGACAGTGACACCCCTCCATAGACACTATAATGATGAGTACGTGTCATAGGGCAGAGACAATCCTCTGTAGGGTACTGTAAGTACGGGTATGAGTCATAGGACAGAGACACTCTTCTATAGGTCACTGAAATGGTGAGTGTGTGTCCTAGGGCAGTGACACTCCTCTGTAGAACACTTGAATGGTGGGTGTCCATCATAGCGGAGTGAAACTCATCTGTAGGACAGTGCAATGATCAGCACACCTCACAGGGCAGGGACACCCCTGTGTAGGACCCTGTTATTGTGCGTCCATGCCATGGAGCAGTGACACCTCTCTGTGGGACACTGGAGTGATGGGAGTGTGCTAGGACAGTGACACCGCCGTGTGAGACACTGTAATGGTGGGTACATGTCCTAGGGCAGTGATGATCCTCATAGGGCACCATAATGATGGGCACGCGTCCTGGGCAGGGACACTGCCGGCTCGTCAGGGTAGCACTCGCACCCTCTGGTGGTGGGCGTGGTTGCCTGGGGCCTGCGCCTCTGTGGGTAGAAAAACACGGGGACTCTCTGGACCTTCCACTCGATTTTGCTGCTAACCTAGCGTTGCTCTAAAAATGAAGTGCTAAATTAGTGTCCCATAAAGAAAAAGTACATGTTCACCCAGTGGAAGCGTAAGGTATGAATGAGTGTGTTTGGACCCCAGAACGCCATAAGCCTGACTTTGCTGTGTGAACTCAGGCGTGTGCTTGGCCTCTTGGTGACCCCGTGTATCCCAGGCGGCTCCTGGGTCTTTGTGCAAGCTTGCTGGGAAGCTTGGACAGTGTGAAACGCACATGCAGCTTTCACAGGCTCCGTTCTTAAATGAGGAAAACCAGAGGAACTTTGCACAACTCCAGCAGCTACAGAAGTAGCCGTTGGCCCGGCTGTGTCCACCGGGCGGTGGGCTTCTTCACGCCTCCTCCTGGAACTCTGTGGGCCTCCCCCCGCCACACACACACCAGATTTAATTCTCCAAGAACGCTCACTCGGCGTCCTCTTTGCTTCAAGAAACGAGACCAGCGCTTCCTGTTCAAGCCCATCTTTGCTGGAAAAGTGAAGGTTGGAGCAAAAGGAGCGTCACTCAGAGGAAAATGCAACAATGACCTCAGCGTCTCGTTCTGAAGATTGAATTCCACCAAGGATCTAAAAACAATTTAGCTAAAGGCTAAAGCGCTTTAGCATACAGACAAGAAGCGCTCAACGGCATCCACTGCTGTTGGTGCTGCTCTGAGTTCTTGTTTCTGGAAGGAGCCTCAGCGCCACGTTGAAATGCCCTGACACTTGTGCAGCTGCAGCCAAATGCCCAGTGTGGCTTCCACGAGTGCGATTCCAACAAACGGCAGAAAGCAGGCAGGTCGCTGCTCTTGTGTGTTTGCTGCATTCTTCAGTCTTTCTGGCTGGTCAACTTGACACGCTTCCCACAGGCTGTTTCCTCTGTCTATTTCTTACTCATCTTGGGGCAGTTTTCTCTCTGCTCAAGCTGGGGAAGAAAAAGCGGTGGTGGGCTTGTTGACCCAGAGGAGAAGACCCAGGGGAGGGGACCCAGGGAGGCGATGCCAGGGAGAGAACCAGGGGAGAGGAGTCAGGCGAAAGGACCCAGGGAGGAGGACCAGGGGAGGGGACCCATCGTGTTCCTCGTTCCAATCTGCCCAGTGCCAGGCACATGGAAAATCTCCCCCATCTCACAGTTTCCACACTGGAAAAAGTGAGGCTGAGGTGAAGAGCCAGCTTCTCTGCCGTCGTGGGTTCCCTGGCAGAAGCCTTGCCCCTGCCTCAACTCACAGGAAGTGTCATGAGTGCCTGAAGGGAGGACTGTCCCCAAGGACAGCTGGAGACAAAGCCAGAGGAAGGCTGCCCAACCTGGAGACTCCACTCTGTGACTAGCTCGAGGAGTGATGCTCAGGGGTGCCACGCTGTAGGAGGCTTGCTCCACAGGCCCCCTGGGCATGGGCTCCTCGCTGGCCTCCCAGTGCAGCCAGGCTGTCCCCTCGGGGATGCCCCTGCTTGGGACAGGCAGCTCTCTGATCATTTCTGAGAGCTAATGCAAACCTGGGCTTACACCCCCACCTAGTGCCGAGAAGGAGACAGCGGCCGAGCAGGAAAAAAATTGGCAGGCAAATTACAAGGAATCTCCTAGCAGACACATCCATAGCAATCAAAACATGCCAGACAGAGAAGATGGAATAAGTAACTAATCTTTCAATGCAAAGACAGCGCTGTACATCCACGAGAAGCAACAGCAAGCAGGGAATGGTGACTTCCCTGAATAGACAAGGCCAGGGGCCCGTGACTCACCCTAATGAGATGGTGATGTGTGAGTTCTCTAACCAACGCAACTTCAGAACAGAAGTTTTGAGGAAACTCAGTGATCTCCAACATAACACAGAGAGTCAATCCAGAAATTTCTCAGAAAAATTTAACAAAGAGATTGAAATCTAAAAAAGAAATCAAACAGAAATCTTGGAACTGAGAAATACATTTGCTAAACCGAAGCATTAATGAGAGGCTCTCAACAGTAGAATGGATCAAGCTGAGGAAAGAATCAGTGATTTAAAGACAGCCTATTTGAAAATACAGTCAGAAGAGAAAAAAGAAAAAGGAAAAAAGATCATTTACAAGATGAAAATATTATCTCAAAAGACAAGATCCAGGAATCATTGGCATCCAAGAGGTTGATGAACAAGGGTGGGGATAGAAAGCTTATTCAAAGAAATAATAACAAGAATCTTTGCAAAATTTGAAAAAAATATAAATATCCAGGTACAGAAAGGTCAGAGAACAATGAATGAATTCAACCCAAATATATTCAACCCCAAGGCATATAATAGTCAAACTCTCAAAGGTCCAAAGACAAAGAAAGAATCCTAAAGGCAGCAAAGTAAAAGAAGAAAATAACTTATAAATAAGAAAGTGAAATGACATTTTCAAAGTGCTGAAAGAAAAAAAAATCCCCACTTTTCAAGAATACTGTGTCCAGCAAAGCTATCCTTCAAATATAAGAGAGATAAAGTCTTTCCCAGACAAACAAAAAATCAGAGAATTCATCACCACCAGACTTGTCTTATAAGAAATGCTAAAGGGAGTTCTTCATTCTGAAACAAAACAAAAACAAAAAACCACTGCCATGCAAAAGGAAAACATTCAAAGTTGTAAAACTGACTGTAAAACACTCGAAGCTGTAAAATTAAGTATACAGACAACCTTACCCTAATTCGGTAGTTGTGGGAAATCCACTCATAACTGTCATATGGAGCCTAAAAGACAAATCTATCAAAAATAGTAATAGCTACAGCAACTTGTTAAGAGAGAGACAATATAAGAACATGAAAGTTGGGAAAACAAAAAATCAAAATATGGGAGAGATGGAGTTGAGGTGTAGAGTTTTTAAAAAGTTTTTTCCACTTGTTTCTATTCGTGTGTGTGTGTGTGTGTGTGTGTGTGTGTGTGTGTGTGGCCTAAGATAAATTCCCATCTGTTTAAAATAATTTGTTATATCTGCAAGACGTTTTTTGTAAGCCTCACAGTAAGCACAATGCAAAAACCTATAATAGAAATGCAACAAATAAAAAACAATGAATAGAGATATATTACCAGATAAAATTATTTACGCACAAAAGAAGACAATAAAAGAGGAAGAGAGGAATCACAAAACGACCAGAAAACAAGGAACAAAGTGGCATTAGTAGGTCCGTGCTTATCAGCGATGACACAGACTGTGAATGAACTCAGTTCTCCAGTTAAAAAACCTGCAGTGACTGAATGGATAAAGACACAAGACTCGGTTCCCTGCTGCCTACAAGAAACCCCACCGCCACCCACAAAGACTGAGAGTAAAATGACGGGAAAAGAGTTTCTGTGCAAGTGGAAAACACAAAAGAGCAGGAGTAGCTAACTCGTATCGGATACTGGGGTCTCTAAGCGGAAGACTGTAAAGAGACAAAGAAGCTGCCTGTATCGTGTGAAAAGGGAGATTCTGCAAGCAGACCTACCAATTGCAAGTGTGTATGCACCCAGCGCCAAGGCACCCAGATGCACACACAAAGCAAATATTACTCACCTGGCAGGGACAGAGATTCTAATGCAATAGATGTCGGGGACTTTGACACCCCACACTTGGTGATGAACCGTCCTCCAGAAGGAGAGTCAGTCAAGAAGCATTGGGGTTAAACTACACACCAGACCAAAGGAACCCAACACAACAATTCACCCAGATGCTACAGGATACACATTTTTTCATCAACGTATGGAACATTCCCCAGAATAGACCCTATCTTAGGACACAAAATAACAGTCAATAAGTTCAAGAAAGTAGAAATCACATCAAGTATTTTTTTTCTGACCAAAATGAGAAACAAACAAGAGAAACCTCGGAAATTACATAAACACATGAACACTGAACAACATCCTCCCAAATGATCGGTGGGTCAGTGAAGAAATTTAAAGAAGGAGATTAAAACAATTTGTTGAAACAGATAAGAATGGAGACACAACACAGCAAAATCTATGGGATGCAGCAAAAGCAGTATTAAGAGGAAGGATGTTTATAGCAATAAACCTTCTATGTCAAAAAAGTAAAAAGATTTCAAACAATCAACCTACCCACATACCTCAAAGAACTAGAGGAGCAAGAACAAATCAAGCCCCAAAGTTGCAGAAGAAATAATAAAGATCAGAGCAGAAATACATGAAATTGAGGCTAAGAGATGCACAGCAGGTCAGTGAAATGAAAGGTTGTTTTTTAAAAGATAAACAAAATGGACACACTTTTAACTAGACTAAGAAAAAAGAGAGAAGGTGACCCAAGTAAATAAAATTAGAAACAAAAAAGGAGACAAAAACTGATACCACAGATACATAAATCATTAGACTATTATACACAACTATATACCAACAAATTGGAAAACTGAGAAGGAACATATATGTTCCTAGACACATAAACCCTACCAATACTGAACCACAAGGAAATAGGAACCTCAACAAAACAATACTGAGTGATGATATTGAAGCTGCAATAAAAAATGTTCCATCAAAGAAAAGCCCAGAACTGATGGCTTCATTGCTGAATTCTACCAAACATTTAAAGAAGAAGTAATGCCAATTTTACTTAAACTATTCCAAAGAATTTCAGAGGAAGAAATATTTTCAAACTCATTCTGTGAGACCAACTTTATCCTGATATCAAAACCTGAAAATAACACAACAAGAAAGAAAACTACAGGCCAATATCATTGATGAACGTAGATGCAAAAATTCTTAACAAATACTAACATACCAAATTCAGTAAGATATTAAAAATATTATTTGCCACGATCAAGTTGTGTTCATCCCGGGACTACAAGGATGGTTCAACATATCCACATTTATAAACATGATATATCATACTAACAGAACCAAGAAGAAAAACCATTTGATTATTTTAATAGATGCTGAAAAAGCATTTGATAAAATGCAACGTTCCTTTATGATAAAAACCCTCAGTAGACTGGGCATAGAGGAAGCATACCTCAAAATAATAAAGGTCATGTATGACAACCTCACAATTATCATCATACTGAATGGGGAAAAAATCGAAGGCCTTTCCTCCACAAGATGGAACAAGACAGGGATAACTACTTTCACCACTTCTATTTAGTATAATACTAGAAGTCCTGGACACAGCAATCAGGCAAGAGAAACAAATAACGGGCAACTCAACTGGAGAGATAGAAGTCAAATCAGCTGTGTTTGCGGAAAATATGATCTTCAAAAGAAGACACACAGGTGGCCAACAGCTATGTGAAAAAGAAAGAGCTCAGCATCACTCACCATCAGGGAAATACAAATAAAAACCATCCTGAAACATTTTCCCACCCCAGTTAAAGTGGCTTTTATAAAAAGACAAGGAATAACAGGCTGGTGAGAATGTAGGCAAAGAGGGGCCCTCAAGCACTGTTGGTGAAATGTCAGTTAGTACAGCCATCATGGGAAACAGTTTGGAGATCCCAAGAAACCAAAAGCAGAATGATCATGTGATCCAGCGACCCCACTGCTGGGTATTTATCCAGAAGAAACGAGTCTATTGAAGAGACACATGCATGTTTCTTGCAGCGCTGTTCACAATAGCCATGGCACGAAATCCGCCTAAGCATCCATCCACAGGTGAACGGATAAAAACAATGTGGTTTATCAACACAGCGGAGTATTATTCAGTCACAACAAGGGTGCAATTCTGGCGTTTGCTGCAGCATGCATGGAACGGAAAGTCATTAGGTTACGTGAGATAAGCCAGGCGGAGAAAGACAAACACTGTGTGCTCTCACTCCTGTGTGAGTTATTAGATTTATTGGATTTAGCAGATCTCATGAAGGCAGGAAGAACATGGTTGTTACCGGAGGCCTGGAAGGATGGGGGGCGTTGAACGCCGAGAGGTTGATTAGTGGGTCCGAGACACAGTTGGAAGAAATAAGACCTAGTGTTTGAAGAATCAGCAGGTGACACCATTCGTCTATTGTAGATTTCAAAATGGCCAGGAAAGCATAATTCAGATGTTCCTGGCATAAAGAAAAGATGACTGTTTAAGGGGATGGATATTCCCATTACCCTGATTTGCTCTTCACACATTATATGGCTGTATCTAATTATCCCATGTGCAGCAATTGTAAAAAGAGATTGTAATGGAGCTGAAAAATTCCTGTTGCCTGGTGGTACTGTAGCTGCCCGTGTCATTGAGCAACGCGTGACTCGCGTGGCCGTGGTGGCGCTGGTGTGGACAGGCCCACCGTGAGTCCGTTGTGTGAATGGATCGCACATGCAATCCCATCCAAGGCCTGACAAGAAGCTGCATCCCTGGCTTCAGCTTTATTGCGCTGTATTTGTATTGGCTATTTTGAAGTGCACTCCTTGTGCTTAAGGTGAGTGTGTGAAAAAAAGAAAAAAGGAAATAAAAACACCCAGCCTGGAAAGGGAGGCCTTTTTCTCCTGGAAAACAACACTCGGTTGTCCTCAGCCCTGAATGGAGTTGTGCTAATGAGCACACCCTTGCAGAACCTCGAATTTCTCCCAGACATACCAATGAGGGTGCTTTGTGTCTGGTCCGTTGGTTCAGCTTGGAGGGGGCTGTGAGCAGCGTGCGGGAGGCTGGGGCCGAGTGTGAGGGGACGGCCGAGCCTCTGCTTGGTCGCGGGCCTTCGTGGGCTGGTCTCCTCACTCGCTACAGCCACAGGCCTGGCTGCGCTGTGGTCATGTGGTGACCGGCGCCCCTGGGGCTGCGTGGGGACCACCTGTGTGGCATCAAGACGCTCCCGAGTCGCCGGTCTGTCAGGCACGCTCTAGGTTAACCCCTCAACTGTGGGTGAAACGAGATTTCTGTAAAAATAATGCTGAAAAGCGTCTGCAGTCGTATCAGTCTCACCTTGCTTGGAGGAAGGCTCTGAGGGCGCCTGGGTCGGCCAGGTACGGTGGAGACGTGGCCTCGGGAGACACAGGCAGGTGACTGGATCACAGGGGAGCGTCCCTGGGGGAGGCTGCAGTCAAGTCCTCAAGGGGCGCACTCCTCTGGGTTCACACCGCCCTCCTTTCAGAGGACACCATCATCAACGAGGTCGGCCTGGACCCTCCAGGGCCTAATCCCTCCCTGCCCCCAACCCCCGAGAATGTCACCCCTCCCTGCCCTGGACCTCCAAGGCCTCACCCCCCATCCCAGACTCTACAGGACCTCACCCCACCCTGCCTCAGACCCTCCAGGGCCTCACCCTTCCCCGTCCCCAACCCTCAAGAATGTCACCCCTCCTTGCCACAGACCTCCCAAGGAAGGCCTTGACCCTCCCTGCCTCAGACCCTCCAAGGCCTCACCCCTCCCTGTCCCAGACTCTATAGGGCCTCACCCCACTCTGCCCCAGACCCTCCAGGGCCTCACCCCTCCTTGCCCCCAGCCCCCAAGAATGTCACCCCTCCCTGACCCGGACCTCCAAGGCATCACTTCTCCCTGTCCCAGGTTCTACAGGGCCTCACCCTACTCTGCCTCAGACACCCTCCAAGGCCTCACCCCACCCTGCCTCAGACCCTCCAGGGCCTCACCCCTCCCTGTCCCAGACTCTACAGGGCCTCACCCCACTCTGCCTCAGACCCTCCAAGGCTTCACCCCTCCCTGTCCCAACTCTACAGGGCCTCACCCCACCCTGCCTCAGACCCTCCAAGGCCTCACACCTCCCCACCCCCAACCCCCAAGAATGTCACCCCTCCCTGCCCTAGACCCTCCAAAGCCTCACCTCTCTCTGCCCCCAACGTCCGAGAAGTCACCCCTCCCTGCCTGGAACCTCCAAGGAAGGCCTCAGCCCTCCCTGCCCCAGACCTCCAAGGCCTCGGCCCTCCCTGTCCCAGACTCTGCATGGCCTCGCCACACCCTGCCTCAGACCCTCCAAGGCCTCACCCCTTCCTGCCCTGGACCTCCGGGGCCTCACTCCTCCCTGCTGCAGACCCTACAAAGCCTCACCCCTCTCCACCCCCAATCTCTGAGGGCCTCGCCCCCCTTCCCTGGACCCCCAAGGGCCTCGCCTTTCCCTGTTTCAGACCCCTCAGGGCCTCACCCCTCTCTGCCCTGGACCCCCCAGGTTCCTGGCTCAGCCAGCTCTCTCCACTCTCCTTTCAGAGCACAGGGTCATCAATGTGACCTGACCCGGACCACCCAGGGCCTCGCCCCTCCCTTCTCTGGATCCCCCAGGGCCTGGATCCCCAAGGGCCTCGCCTCTCCCTTCCCTGGACCCCCCAGGGTCTCACCCTTCCCTGCCCTAGACCCCAGGGCCTAACCCCTCCCTGCCCCGGACCCCAGGCCACGCCCCTCCCGCTCACTCCACTCTCCCTCCAGAGTACAGGGTCATCAATGAGGCCTGCCCCGGGGCCGAGTGGAACATCATGTGCCGCGAATGCTGTGAGTACGACCAGGTGGAGTGCGCGTGTCCTGGGGGCAAGGAGGTCGTGGGCTACACCATCCCCTGCTGCCGGAATGAGGAGGACGAGTGTGACTCCTGCCTGATCCACCCCGGTGAGTATGGGCGGGGATGTGGCCAACGCGACGTCGGGGACAGGACGGGCTGGGCGCCGAGCTCACACGGGCGGCTGTCCACAAGCTGCAGGGCCTCTGCTGTTGAGAGTGACGCGTCAGGCCTGTCTGACTGGGGGCACAGGGATGACAGGAACCGGCACCCCAGCGCTCCACGTGTGAGCTGCGAGCCTGTCTACATGCTCACTCACTGGGCTGCGGTATAGCTTCTGCTAAGCAGATGGGAAGAGAGCAGGGCTGGCACTTGGCAGACCTGCAGGACACAAGGGCTGGGGGAGAAGGGCGGGCGGAGGGAGGGTGTGTGAAGATGAGTTGGAGAAAGCCGCCATGGCGGAGGGGAAGGGATCTGGAGGACAGACAGCGGGCGCCACGGCCTGCAGCCAGAGGACGTGGGAGCAGGGTCATGCGGGGTCTCGGCGTGGCAGCAGGAGAGTGCATCTACGCCTGGTGTCTGGTCAGCACAGCCATGCTCGCCTTCATGGCCGGGCCAGCCTCTGGCTTGACCTGTGGCCCCCAGGAAATGGTAGAGCTGGCAGGGCAGGGCGGCCCCTGTCCGTCTGCCTCCTCGGTGATGCCACAGAGTGAAAGAGGAGGATGGGCGCAGAGGTGGAGAGGGCCTTGGGGAGGCACGGAAGCACTGCCAGACCCAGCGTCTGCCGCATGGCCTGCTGGGACCTGATGGCGCTTGGCGTGGGACGTCATCTCCAGGACTCCACAGACTCCCAGATCTGTGGCTGCTCTTGCCCCTCAGGCAGGCATGCGGGACCCTGGGGCTCCCGTCCCAGGAGGAGGGTAGTTTCCACCAGTGGCTGAATCTGTAGAGGCTGAGCCCATGGACACGGGGGCTGACCACGTGGAGGCTCGCCTCGGCAGGAGGACTGTGAACAGGGAGGCTGAATGTGTAGAGGCCCTGGAAGACGGAGTCAGGAGGCATGGAGGGAGGCCACACCTACATGCCACAGGCCATGAAAGTCCACGAGTCCATCCCAGGCCGTCACTGCAGAAGTCGAGCAGCCACACACTCGTTTTCCGTGCTCGCTTAGCAGACTCTCGCCAACTCCTGCTCTGGCCACGCTGCATGGCTGAGGTCGGACCGCGAGGTGGACGGTCCCAACTCAGGCTGGTGGCAGGCAGTGGTGGTCGGGAGCCTGGAGCCCGCTCAGCAGGGACACACGGGGAGGGCGAGGGAGGCGGCGGTGGCGATGTCCCAACAGTGGGGCCGTGCTGTGTGCCGGGGCACATCACGTGTGCTGATTTCACTTAAAAACAGAGAAGCCCCAAGGGCAGGGAGGTGCCATTTTAATCCTGGTTTGGCAGACAAAGATTCTGGGCGCAGAGTGCTTCGGCTGTTTGCTCAAGGACACCCAGCGGAAGGGGCAGGGCAGAACTCGGGTGCTGCTCTGATGGTGGGATTGAATTACTGCTGCTCTATCCCACCATCCCTGTCCCCGGGAGACCATGTTTTAAACTGGTCCCTGCCGCCCATTCAGGCCTCTCTGGCTTGGCTGCCGGGGCCCTGCTCCGGCCTCGTGGTGCCTGTGCCACACTTTGGTTATAGAAGCTCAGAACATCAAGTTCATTCCGTGGCAGAGAGACATTTTCTGCCTCCGTCTCACTGAAGTGAGTCACACAGACAGAACGCAGGGTGCAGGGTCAGTCCAGTGAGACTGCGCACGTAAGCCCAGCAGGGAGGTGTGAGGCAGCAATCCAGGCGAGGCACTCCAGGGATTTGCATTTTCATCTTGGTGCTGGTCTGAATTTTCTGTGTATGCCACAGTAAACATGTGACACTTGCATGAAAGGAAAAATCACACGATGGCCGGGCTCTGCCTTTTCTTGAAGGTGGTTCCTGCTCCTTTAAATCATTAGCCACTGGCCAGGTGCTGTGGTTCACACCCGTCATCCCCACACTTTGGGAGGCCGAGGCGGGAGGATTGTTTGAGTCCAAGAGTTCAAGACCAGCTTGGGCAACATAGCCAGACCTCGGCTCTACAAAAAGAAAAATAAATTTTTTTTGAGTCGAGTCTCACTCTGTCGTCCAGACTGGAGGGCAGTGGCACGCTCCTGGCCACTGCAACCTTGACCCGCTGGGCTCAGGTGATCCTTCCACCTCAGCCTTCCAAGAAGCTGGAACCACAGGCATATGCTACCACACCTGGATAATTTTTGATTTATTGTAAAGATGAGGTCTCACCAAGTTGCCCAGGCTGATCTTGAACCCCTGGACTCAGGCAATCCTCTCACCTCTGCCTCCCCAAGTGCTGGGATGGCAGGCATAAGCCATCGCGCCCAGCACAAAAAGCATGCTGGTGTATGACAGCAGTCCCAGTCACCACAGAGGCCTGAGCCCAGGAGGCTGAGGCTGTGCTGAGACAGGGTTGTGCCACAGCACTCCAGCCTGGGCAACAGAGCGAGACCCCGACTCAATAAATAAAAACCATCACTTGCTAAGAGGGTGGCTCCGAAGCGCCTACCTCTCCCATTTGAACCCTGGCACATTCCTTGAGACGGGCCACTTTCCCAAGGGCCTCGGCCCTGTCTGGATCCAGTGCCCTCGGGGCCCTGTGAATGCTCGGCTGACCCCTCCTCTTGGCTGTTTCAGGTTGCACCATCTTCGAGAACTGCAAGAGCTGCCACAATGGCTCCTGGGGAGGCACCTTGGACGACTTCTACGTGAAGGGGCTGTACTGTTCGGAGTGCCGCGCCGGCTGGTACGGCGGGGACTGCATGCGTGAGTAGCCCGATCCTCCTGTCTCTACTGCAGGCTGGTGCCCTGGGGACTGTATGTGTGTAGCTCTGATCCTCTTGTCTCTACTGAGGTTTGATACACTGGGGGCCATGTGTGAGTAGCCCCAACCCTCCTGTCTCTACCGCAGGCTGCACGTCGTGGCCCAGGCAGGCTGAGGGCTGTCTCTGGTCACAGAGTTCCAAGGGCTTGGCCAAAGGGCTCTCTAAGTGGGCCTGTGAACAGGGCCATACCCCACTGCGGTGTGGACTTGCTGGCCATGGGAAGCTCAGCTCTGCCCCAGCCTCCTTTCTAAGGGAGGCCAAGCCACACTGCCCGCGGTATGCCCCGCCTGGTCCAGGAGCAGCTTGGTTTGCCGTGGGCAGACAGCCGCCAGGCCTTCAGAAGTATTGCCCGCAGTGCCTCTCAGATGAGCTTCTGTTGGCAAATTTCTCGAGGCCCCGTTGAATTCCTGGAATCCTCAACCTGCCGCCAGCATGCCATCTGTCCCAGGAGAGGGATTCTCTCTGGGATCGGCATGATCTCAAAGAACGACTTCCGCTCACAAAGCATCCTCCTGTGAGTTCAAAATCCCTTGAAAACGGAGTGGCGATTCAGCTTTGTGCTGGGCCCTGTCTGGGTCCAGCGCCCTCAGGGCCCTGTGAGTGCTTGGCTAACCCCTCCTCTCGGCTGTCCCAGCTTGCATCATCTTCGAGAACTACAAGAGCTGTCTAGACTGCCCCTCTGCAGGGTCTGGGCAGACACATGACCTTCGAGGGCCACGTGCTGATTTTGTTAGGCTGTCCAACACGCCTCTCATGTGGACCAGAGATGTCAGAAGGGCCCGTGGTCTCCTGCACCCATGGTCTGAGCTTCCAGCTTCCAGCACAGAGGCTGCAGCATCCCTGTGGTGCCGCTGATCCCGCCAGCAGGGACACGCCACGGGCTCATGACTCAGGGCTGAGGGTGCGGATCAGAGTCTGCAGTCGAGAACGCCTTAACTGTGCCCGGATGGGGTTGTCTGCCCAACCCAGGAGTAAATTGCCCCAAATTCAGAGTCTGTGCAGAGCCGGTCTCCGTAGTGGCTTTGATACTGAAGCCACATTCGGTAGCTTCTGGCACACGCAATTCAGCACCTGCAGCCGTGCTCCAGTGGGTCAGCCGAGGGAGTCGCCCGGGCCCCTCTGGCAGCTGCTCTTGTTCATAGAGAACGTCTCTGTGGTGCTGGAATTCACGCTCTGGGGTGACACTACTCTGGGCTCATATCTCACCTGAGCCGTCCCTCCCGGTGACCTGGATAGGTCATCTAGTCTCTGACACCCAAGTTTCCCTGGAAATGGGCATGACACTGCCTCCCCAACCAGGCGGAAGGAGGGTTAAATGAGATGGTAAACGGTATGCTGACACTGGCACTGTCTCTGGGAAGAGAAAAACTCAGTGCGTGCCACAGTATATGGTGACTGTGCTGCAGGCGTCTTGGTGACTGAGCGGCGGGCCCAAGGGTGGAGCAGTTTCAGACATCCTTAGAGCCAGATGCCCGGCTCTGGGTCTCGTGGTGTCCTCCGGGTTCCATGAGGCCATGCAAGCTTCCCTCTGTGGGTTGTGGGGGAGGCAGCTCTCTCTGTGGGAAGGGACTTCGACGGCTGGGCAGGTGGCAGGTGTGGTCGCGTGTGGCTTGCTGGTGGGTGAGTCAGGCGGTGGGAAGCAAGGGCCCTGGTGCAGTGGGGGTGGAGCACGGAAGCAGAGAACCGGGAAACAGCAACTGACCACAGGCTCAGGCCAGGGGAGGCTCAGACGGTGACACGGGGCTGGGCCTGTGCTTCCGTGGGTGACACGGGAGGGGCCCCCGTCGCAGAACAGAAGGCTCAGACCTGAGTGCAAGACGTGCTGGGATGCATGTGATGTGGGAGGGGAGTGCGGTGGTGGCTGAGCATGGAGGCAGCGAGACTGGGAAGGACACGCTCCGGCGCGGTGGGCATCATATGCCAGGGCTCGGGCATGGGCTTGGGTCTGGGGATGATAACGGTGTGCGCAGGGCAGAGTCAGGTCCAGGAGTGACGCTGACGGGTGTCTCCAGCAGTGCCCGGCCGGCGCCTTGGGTGGAGTCCAGCCCATCCCACAGGGCAGTGGGAGGGCGAGCTCGGTGGCTCTAGGGCGGGAGAAGAGAAACTGGTTCCGAGGGAAGCTTGGGGAAGGCGCAGCAGGACTCAGCCTTGTGCTCAGCAGGGGAGGACTTGAGAGGCTGTCTCTCCTGGTTGGTCAGCTCTGCGGAGGCTGACTCTGCTCTCTGAATGACGCAAAAGGCTCAGTCCCCTAGAGACATGCTGGAACCAGAGCACCGACAGGGACACAGTGGACAGCAGCACCAGCTGCAGTCACTGAGGGCAACTGGGTGGGGAAGACCCTTAGCTCAGCTGTGTGCTGGAGTCACTTAGGATTGCTGAGTGTCATTTAGCACAGCCAGGAGCTCCAGTCACATAGGACAGCTGGGTGGGGAAGGTCCTTGGGACAGCTGGGTGCTGGAGTGCCTTGGCTTAGCTGGGCGCTAAAGACCCTTGGGACAGCTGGGTGGGGAAGGCCCTTGGGACAGCTGGGTGCTGGAGTCCCTTAGCTCAGCTGGGACAGAGGTCCTCCAGCACTGTTGGGTGCTCAGTCACTCAGCACAGTTCTGGGCTGCAATCACCAAGCTCTGCTGGGTGCTGCTCTCTGGACTGGTGGCCGCAGGCGTACTCGAGACAGTGCTTTGAATGGTCCAAGCCTGAGCTCAGCCATGGGGAGAGCCTGGTGTGAGCAAGCCGGAGGTTTTGCGCAATGGATACCCGGGCCTCAGCGATGGTCATTTAGCACGCAGACCAGGAGGAGTTGTGGTCAGGACAGCACCCAAGGGGCTCCTCTCCGCGTGGAATGCCCCGTGTTCATAACATCCATCAGGTCCTGCTGTACGGCAAGCCATCTGAAAAGGACAAGGGCTTGCTTTTGCTTCTCGAGCGGTGGGTGGCAGGGTGTGGGGGGGTCCCTGGCCTGAGTGGGCTCCGGGCGGGGATGGCCGCCACAGGGTCCTGGATGGGGCCAGAGGCATGAGCGGCCGACACACAGGCACCCGGGCTCAGCCCCCACAGCCATGAGGGCGCAGTTTGCCTGCCAGGCCCCTGGTGGGGCGACTCCCATCTCCTCCACACCACATGCATCCCGTTCTGCCGTGGAGCACGCAGGCTCACCCAGGGCCCTGGGAGGGGCTCAAGGAAGCAAAGGGAAAAAGATGGCGGCAGAAGCCCCAGTGTTGGCCCCGTGCCTGGCCTGTCCTGCCGTGTGAGGGGTCTCGCTGGGGGGCTGCTGAGAGGCCATGGGTGAGTGAGGTCAAGGCTTTCCCGGGGGTGACGTGCCAGCTCAGTGCGGCCTTCAAGACCACTGGCAGGTCGTGCAGGCGTTGCGCCCCACCCACCCTCTACCCACCCTTCCAAAGCACATCAGGTGTGGGCGCTCCCCGGTGTGGGCACAGCAGTGATGAAATGGAGGTGGCCCCGACCCCTCAGAGCTCACAGTTCAGAGAGGAGGCTCCAACAAGCTGCACGGTCGTTGGGGCATTGAGTGACCAGCCAGACGCGTGGCCAGGCTCCTGTGGCCGGGCTGGGACAGCTGGGGAGCGTGCCCCGACACCTCGATCCACATGGCACCACCAGCCAGGGGTGACCAAAGAGCCCAGGGAATGCCATGGGGCATGGGGCAGTCATGGAGAGCACTGCGGAGCACCCTGGAACATGGGCAGTCACAGGAGGGGTAGGGGGCCCTCCATCGCAGGGCATGGCGGGACATGGGCAGTCATGGGGAGCACCAGGGGCCGTAATGCCTTCACGTCCATCACGGACGGGGCTAGACTGTGAGAGATATCAGTGTCCTACTCTCAGGTGATTGTTTCCAGCCTTGCCCTGGCACTAAATGAATGTGCAGGGAATTCATAGGAAGGAAGTCACGTACAATTTGTTGAGTGCGGGATTGGGCACTGTGTCTGGCTGTGTTAAGGGGCTGCATACACGGTGGCCTGTGCGTGGTGGGGGTACGGCGTGGATCCTTGGGTGTCCTGTGTGTGGCGGGGACATGGCGTGGAGCCTCTGCAGTGCATGCCTTTGTCGACTAGATGGCGCCCATGCAGTTCTTTCCGTCCTTGTCCAGGATGCGCCGGGCTGTGTGCCGGGTACCAGCTGCAGGGCCCGGGTATGCCCCTGAGTGCCCCACGGAGCACCAGAAGGACGGAGGAGAGGCCAGCAGTGCCTAGGCTGGTGCATGTGTGGGGGGCTCGCACGTCGGAGCCGACAGACTCTGGCTTCGTCCTGAGCCGCCTGTCGTGACGGCGTTCGTGACAGTGTCACCCTCACCGGGATGGTCGGCAGCGTGGTGGGATCGACTGGTGCCTAGACGCCTGCAGATGACATCATCGGAGGTCCGAGGTCGCCGAGCTCGGAGAGACTCCCTTCCCTTCCCTCCAGGAGACTGGGGTCGTGGCAGGGTCCCCACGCCGGGTGCCCGTGGTGCCGTGACATATATGGGGCCGCTCGCTCCTTCCTCTTGCCACCTGGAAGCCTCGACGCTGCAGGCGGGGGCGAGCAGCGTGTGGCCAGCTCCAGCCCAACTCGCTGTTGTCCTGTCCTGTGCTGCCTCTCTTCCCTGCCCTGTGGATGCATGCTGTGGGTTTTTCTGTTTCATGGTGTTTCCACAGTTCTGTCTCCAGGGGCCCCCCATCCATGACTGCTCCATGACATGACCTTACTGGCTGGCTCCCTGCACACCCTTTGAGCCCCTTCTTGCACTCTCCTCCCCAAAATACTCCACGTTCCCCCTGACCTCTAAGCCTAGAGCTGAGCCCAGGTTTCTCCGTGAATCCTGGCTTCTGATGGCAGGAAGCTGTATCAGGAAGCATCCTTTGGGATGGCTACTCAGGGCGCTGACACCAAAGCGTCTCTCAAACTCACACATTGCTGTTGGGGACCCACGCCGCGGACCCCACGACTGACTCTGGGGTCTGTTTGAACCTGGCCCTCGGGCTGAGCCCCTCAGCCAACAAGAGCGGTGAGCAGGAGAGGCCACGGCTACCCTGGTGCCACACGTCCAGCTGGCATCCGTGATCCCAGCCTTTGGGACTCTGAAGACCCTAGGCTCTAAGAAGGCTAGGAAGGCGACCGGGAGGAGAACGGATTTGTGGGGAGATTAGAGCCCTTAATACATCCATCTTCTTAGCCATATTTTTGGACACATACAGGGGAACGGAGGGTCTGGCTGGGAGCCGTGCCCAAAACATCCGCAGGCGAGTTGTCAGAGAGGGGGAGGACCATGCAGGCTGGCTCCTGCCCAGAGCCGGGAACAGTCAAGGGCAGGCCTGAGGGGTGGGGGAAGGCCGCCCAGCCACATCGTGGTCTGTGGGCTGTCTGCTGAGTTCATCCAGAGGAGACCCCAGCACAGAGACCACCATCCATCTGCGCTTTCCTCACTGGACTCCCGCAGAGCATGTGGAGGCTGGAAGGAGGCCAAGGCAGGAGGCCTGGAGATCTGTGGCCCTGTGACTTTGAACCCTGTGGGCTGAGAGTCTTGCAGTCCCATGTCTCACTGCTGCCCGGCCCTGTCGTCCCGGGAGTGTGGACAATTGGGGGGCAGAGGTGGAACTGGAGAAATCTCCTTAGGGTTCTGGGGTTTGCACTGCAAGGCCCTGCTAAGTGACTAGCCCTGGTCCCCCCAGAACAGCCCAGCTCCTCACTGAGTCGGAAGGTTCCGTTCCCGGCTGGCCACATGCTTACCTGACAGGAACGGCCCGTCCCGCAGGAAGAAATGGTGCCTGTCCTGTGGCGAGGGACCAAGACCCCAGGGCCCACAATCGAGAAGACTCAGCCCAAAGATGCAGACCCCGGTGAGCACGTGTGAGAGTTTTCAGAAAAGGCACTTTTCAAGACCTCTCAGACGAGTGTTTCCAAGGATTGACAGGAGGCTGGCATGGTGGCTCATGCCTGCAATCCTAGCACTTTGAGGGCGAGGCAGGGGTTTGCTGGAGCCCAGGAGTTTGAGACCATCCTGGGCAACAGAGCAAGACCTCGTCTCCACGAAAAAACATTCACTGGGCGAGGTGCATGCCGGTGGTTCCAGCTCCTCTGGGTGCTGAGGTGGGAAGATCGCCGGAGCCCAGGAGTTGAGGCTGCAGGGAGCCATGGCTGAGCCACTGCACTCTAGCCTGGATAGCAGAGTGAGACCCCCACCCAAAAAGGGGAAACTTTTGACAGGAAAAGACAGATTTATTAGATGAAGCTTTGAGAAACCTAGGAGAGATTTGGAAAGTATTAAAGAGAACCAGAGGGTGTCTGAGAGCTGAAACCTACACGACCTGAGATGGAACGGAGGCCCGAAGGGGGATGTGAGGAGTCGGAGATCCTTGAGGGGATGAGCAGCCCGTGGGTTGTGGTGAAGGAAGGGTCAGGGGCGGGGGCTCAGCAGAAGCCGCCAGCTGCAGCTCGGGCCTTTGGTGCAGCTCCTCTGTGCAGCCCTGGCCAGGCTGCGTCTCTGGGTCCGTTGTGCGGTGGGCATTCTGGAGAGGCACTGGTCGCTTCAGGAGGGAAGGCCTGGGCGGCACAGGCGGGGGCTGTCTTGGACGACCATTTCTCCCCAGAATGGACAGGCTGTTGGTGGCCGTGGGGGCTTTGAAAGTGCCGGACTGGACAGGAATAGTTGGAATCAGGGGTCCAGCCGGGTCGCTTGGTCTGGCGACCGCTGCTATCACAGAGCAGCCCGGCACATGCCCTGCAAGGAGAAGCTGTGTGGCCCTTGCTCAGAGCCCGTCTGAGGGCCAGCGGGCAGCAGCAGGGGGCATGGACCTGTGGGGGGGCACACGCATGTGGCCAGGTCCTGGCGTGAGGTGACCTGTGTCGTCACTGGGCCTGGGTCTCCGTCCCCATCTGGGCGCTGGGCCTAGTGGGCTCCAGTTTCCAGCGGCAACGAGCCCTGAGCCACGCATCAGAACCTAGGACGTGCCCAGCGCCTCTGCCAAGCCAGCGCCACAGATCACGCAAGGCTCTGGAAAGACAGCAGTGCTCACTGCTGTCCTCTGAGCCTCTTCACGTGCCAGGTGCCGAGCTAAGTGCCTCACACGCAGCATCTCACTCCATCCTCAGCACAAACAAGGAACACACATGGATGGGCACTGCTCTCCTCATGTCCACATGAGAGGCCCCAGCTCAGGAGACAGCAGACATGTCAGGGTCCCACGGTTGGCCAGGGCGGCCCTGCACTCAGCCCCGCCAGCCCCTGACAGTGAGACCCGACTCCGCTGTTCTCGGGAGAGGAAGCATAGGCGGGTGTCCCCATGGGGCTGGGAGTCCTCTTTTCTAAGAGGAAGGACGAAAGACAAAACCAGCCGCTTCTCAGAGCCAGTGCTGGCAAGGGAAGAGTGTGCATGCCTCCGTTGTCTTGGGACCCTCGCCGTGCTGCGTCTCAGGATAGACATGAAGAGCTCCTTCCTCTTCGCAGGAGCAAGGCCTGGCTGGCTTCTCCTGCTTGGCCTATGGTGGGAGGGGCACAAGGGCCGGGACTTGAGAGCCCCTGGAGGCACAATCCAGCTTCATTGGCAGACCCCCACCGTGTGCACACACACGCACGCACACACACGCCCCCCTCCTCCTGCAGCAGGCCGTGGTCGGGAGTCTGAGCATGCCTTCCCGGCGCCATGCTGACTCTGCTCTCGGGACCCAGGACCACCTGCTAGGCTGGCCAGCGGGACTTCTTGGCAGGGGCCCTTGGCTGTGTCCACTGTTCTACCGGGACAGAGCGGTGCAGTCAGCTGGTCCCGCCCTGCGGGGAGGCAGGAGGGAGGGCAGCTGGGACGTCCCTCGACGTGGGGCTCCCTCCTCCCTCCTGCCCAATGTTCCCTGTCCCCACACATTCCCAAGCGGCCTCTTTGTCTCTGGCCGGCTGGAGGCTCTTCCCCACCTTGGGGCCAACTCCCCCCGCCCTTCCAGGGTGAGAAGGAAGCTCATTAAGAGGAACTGGTGTGTTTGACATCCTGGACACTCTGAAGGTCAGCCCGGGCCTGCGGGGACACGTGGCCCTGCACTTCACGTGGTCGGACCCGCGCCGGATGAGGACGGGCTCTGACCCTCCGGAGGCTGCGTGAAGCCAGAGGGGCCTGACTGGACCTGCCTCCAGGGAGGCCTGCCTGGGGGCGCTGCCTCCTGGATCTGCGGGGGGCCGGGGCACAGCTGGCTTGGTTTCCACCGGAGGGAAGGGACTGGGAGCCGCCAGTGGGGCTGCTTCTAACTTGGGGCTCCTGCAGAAGGTTGTGGAGGCAGCTGGGACCCAACACCCTGCGGCTGGGACGCCGCCAGCCCGTGCCTGCGCGGGTGGGCAGGAAGTCCTCCTTTCCCGTCTCACACCCGCACGCCGCTCCCACAGTCGGAAGCAGATGGGCCGCAGAGGCGGCGAGCGCGAGGTGTGCCGGGGCCGGAGGCGATCCCAAAATGGAGTGGGTGGAGACTCGTCTCTGGAGGGGGAGACTTCACGGGGGGGTGTTAGCCGGGGGAGATGCCCCAGGACAGGACCGGGCACTGGTGAGAGATGGGGCTCGTGTCTCTCTGTCTACCCGCCAACAGCTGGCACCACATCCCTTTTGCCAAGAGCGCTGCGTGCACAGTCTCACGTGAGCCTCACCAAACCCTGCCAGGCTGTCGCTTCTGCTCACACCAGACTCAGGGACTCTGGTTTCCTGGGGGCCTGGAGAGAGGAGGAGCCAGGCCAGAGTGCAGAGCCAGGGCAGATGCTGAAAACTGAGTGTTGGCCCCGGGTGTGGGGCACTGCCGTTCTGTCCTGCACCAGCCAGAACAGTGACTCGCGGTGCCCTGATTTCCACCGTCTGAGACTGGGGAAGTCGCCTCATCTCTCTGCCCTGGGCTCTGTGTCTGGGGTGGGGAGCTGAGCGCTGCTCTCTGGGGTCTCTTAGGAGGCACAGGTGAGAGAAGGCTTGTAAGGTGCTGGTCAGTGCTTGTCCTGAAACAGCACAATTGTTCACTCATTCGTCAAACGTGTCCGAGTGCCTGTCTCATGCCGGCCACCGTCCTAGTTGAGCAGGCCAGATAAGTCCCAGGTACGTCCAAGGGTGCCAGCGCGTGTGCCAGGTGACATCATGCAGCGGCACGTGGCTGCAGGAAACCCAAGGGCGGTGACAGTGACCACAGAGCTGGGAGGGCCTGCCCAGCTGCTCGGCTGGGGAGGTGGCTTCGAAGGCAAGTCCGAGTTCATTCTCAGAGAGCTGGAGCCTCCTGGACTTGGGGCACGGCGTGTGGATGGCACGTGGGCGTGGGAACTGCGCCGGAGGCAAGCGAGACCCCGCACAGGGCCAGCTGGGCGGATGGGGGTGGGGCTGCACACAATGCAGGAAGCGTTGGCACCGTGGCCAGTCTTCGGAGAGCTCCGGTCAGGAAGGTGATGTGATCCGATTCACTTACTCAGAAGGTAACCTTGGTGGCTATGTGGATGGTAGGAGGAGGTCAGGGTTGCAGGTGATGGTGGAGGCTGGACAGGGTCCACGTGGAAGGCAGAGGGTGGGAGAGTCTCGTGGAGAGACCGGCTGTCCACTGGGAGGGTTTTGTGAAGAGACAGGCTACTCATGGGAGAGGGTCTCGTGGAGGGACGGGCTGTCCACAGGGGAGGGTCTCGTGGAGGGACGGGCTGCCCATGGGAAGAATCTTGTGGAGAGATGGGCTGTCCATGGAGGGTCTCAGGGAGACATGGGCTGCCCACGGGGGAGGGTCTCATGGACAGATGGGTTGTCTGTCCTCAAGCCGGCTTTCCCAGAATGGCCTTGCCTTGGGCCTCATGACTGGTCAGTTGTGGAACTGTACTCGGTCCTGTTGCTGTGGAAACACAGCTGGTGTCATCTTCCATGGAGCAGTGCCCATGGAGGGTCTTGCTTCTTAGTGGTGGGATTTGATGCCTTTTTGGGGTGCTACTGAATGTCTATAATGTCGCCTGGATTCCTGCAAAGAGTTGGGGTGCATAAGCTTTCTCTAGATGACCAGATGGGGATTCTGCAGGCCTGCCTGTCTCCTGCCACAATGACTCAGTTTTGCCACAATAACGCAAAGGCAGCCAGCAACAACACACGCGTGCAAGTAGGTGGCTGTGTTCCAATAAAATTTTTTTAAAGAACAGATGGAGGGCCGGATCTGACCCGTGGTTATAGTTTTCCAGTCCCAGGTGGAGAATACCATTTATTTCATGACTCAAATAATTTTTTCTTAAAACCACTTCCAAACACATTCCCCAAACATTTGGGAACAAAAATAGGGCCCATCTCCCACAGCTGTGCCGTCTTAGCTTCAAGACTGCTCAGTCTCGTGGCTTCCAGACCTGAGGGACTCTGCAGGGTGACTCCATGAGCCAGGTGGGGTGGGGTGGGAGATGTCAGACTTGGCTTCTGCATCCACCGGGAGCCCCTCTTGGATTCCTGGGGTTGTTTTTAATTGATGGTCTTGATAAGACTTTGTTTGAACAAAAGGAATTGGGGGCAAGGAAAGATGTGCAAACCTCAATCCAGTTTGCGTGGCCGGGATGCGCTCTCCCTGCGTGCCAGGCACCAGCGGGGCATTTACGACACGGACGCTCATTGGACACCGCACAGGTGTTCTGACTGGTTGGAGCAGGTAGGGTCTGCGTTCCGAGCCTTTTGTGCAGGGCAGCAGAGGTGATCAGCAGGCCTGGGGAGGCAGGAGCAGAGGTTGGCCTCCTCATCTGGGCACAGCTGGGTCTGTGTCTGCTCTGCCACTTGGTGGCCGGGACGCTGTTTGTTCACTCTGGTTACTGTTCTGCTTTCCCAGCCACAAAACCAGGAGGAGCCCCCTCCCTTCCCAAGCTGTTGGTGGATTAAGTGAGCGAATCTCTACCAATGGCCCCTCACAGGGCCAGCGTCCTGAGAATCACAGGCTCCCTCCTCCCTTCACTCTCTGCTCTCGGGTGCGCTGAGCCCAGAGGCCGTTGAGACCTCCCGGTCAGTTCCTGCCGGCCTTGAATCCACGTCTGACCTTTCCTCCTCTTCCAGGCTGTGGCCAGGTTCTGCGCGCCCCGCAGGGCCAGATTCTGCTGGAGGGCTACCCCCTGAATGCGCGCTGTGAGTGGACCATTCATGCCAGGCCCGGGTTCATCATCCAGCTGAGGTAGGGGCGGGGCGAGGGGGGCTGGGTCACGGGAAATGGCTGCGGCACAGAGAGCAGGGACCCGGTGCCCTGGGGGTGACTGTCCACGCCTCTTTTTAGAGGCTGGAAACGTGCATTGGCACATTCCCTGTATTCCGGGGCTGCTGTGGGGGGCTGGGCCCACGTGACAGTGACTCGATGCTTGACACTCAGCCACAGACAGAGAAACGCAAAGACAACAGGCACAGAGCGAGCGCCAGGATCCGTCTCCTCACCCAGGGCTCTGTAAGGAGACCGGCTCATCCAGCAGTGGGTGGGTCCCGGGACCAGGATATGAACGCGCGAGGCCTGGATGTATCCCCTTAGACGTGAGGCTGAAGGTGTCCCCTAGGCATGAGGCCTTGCTGGTCTCACATTCTGGGGACTTGGGACTCGAGTGAGGTTCATGCTGCCACTGCCACTCTCCAGAGCAGCACACGTCCCCACAGAACATGCCAGCTCTCCCTCGAGTGGAAGAGAAGCGGCTTCTTACAGAATTGGGATCCTGCAATCATTTAGTCTGTACCACGGCCCAACAGGCAGACCCCTCTAACTGTAGCTACTGGTGGACTCTGCAGGGAGTGCTGGTCGCTGAGACCACGGGCCGCTGCGTCCTGGGTCTGGACCGGTCTCGGTGCACTCCAGGTGGATGGGCTCTGCTCACACGAAGTGTCGGGGACGTACAGCTCTCTGACCCCAGCGAAGCTTCTCTGCCCTGGGGAACACCTTTCTTTTCCTTGCCAGGGAGGCGGAGAAGCCCTCCCAGCCCTGGGCGCCCCAGGACCGTCGTCCGCTTTCTCTTCCTGTTTCCAGCCTGGGGTGAAGATGGAGAAGACGGAAGTCCTGGGTCCTCTGGGGCACGTGCTTTCATGAGTGTTTTCTGGGAGCCTGGTGTGTTCAGGGGAGGGATGACCATGGTGGCGATGAGAAAGCCATGGCGTGTTCAGCCCAAAGCCCAGCATCATCCCTGAGTCCTTTCCCATTCTCCACCACAGTTAGACCATCTCAAAAGTCCCCTTTCTCTCCGCAACGGGTCTCAAGTTCATGGGCATCTCTGTCCCTTTGGTCACCATCCGCCTCAGACCCCCCAACCTGGGACGGCCGTGGCCTCCCCACTGGCCTCCTGCCTCCACCCCTGCCCGCTCAGCCATCTCCTCTGGCAGAGTCTGGAGTGAGTGGTGGGGCCAACTGCTCTATCTTGGATGCAGAGCCGCCATGTGGCCTTCTGCTTGCCCCTGCTCTAGGGAGGCCCCGGGGATTTCTCTTTCATCCAGGGTTCTTCGAGCCTGTGCGTGCTGAGAGCCTGACCTCGGGCAGATGCACACGGCGCCTTGCCTTGCCCCGGGCGAGTCGCTGACTCCACCGCCCTGCACAGCCCAGCTGTGGTACGCAGGCCTGGCACTGGGTAGACAGTGTGGATCTGCCATCCCGGCCTGCACCTGCCCAGGACTTTGTGGCTTCTAAGTGCCCGCAAGCACTTCCTTCTGAAAAGCTGAATGTGTCCTGCCTCTGTATTGGCTTCTCAGCTTCCTCGGCCTTGGGGCAGGGGTCCAAGGCCCAGCCGCTGCAGAAGAGACCTAAACCCGGATCCAACCACCCTTCTCTTGTTGGCTTAATATAGCCCAAATTTCCCACCAGGCAGGATCTTCCTCCTGGCCCCGTCACACGTCCCTCCCTCCCTCACCGCCTGTAGCACCCCTGCCACCTTGGAGCATTTGCATGGACAGATCCCCGCTGGCTCCACCCTTTGGGACTCACGTGGCCAGCTCCACGGCACCCCTTAGCCACGTCCTTGGCCGCCTGCATCAGAACCCGCCCCGCCCACCACCCCGGTGCTCCTGTCTGCTTTCCTTGGACCACACTGTGCTCTGGGATCCGTGCGCTTCTGGTCTCCTGGTCCATCTCTGTCTCCCACATCAGACCTCTCCCCATGAGGGCAGGCGTGTATCCAGCTGGCCGTCGGGGCCCTGCTGGCAGCCCCTGGGACAGAGACCATGCCCGGCACAGATCCGGCCCCCACACACGCTCAGTAAGTGAACAAATGAATGACTACGTGAATGCGGTTGCAGCCACGAGGTCTCCTCTCAGCCTCAGGAAGGGCTGCGGCCCGGCGGGTGGGGATCTCTCCTCATCCTCTCTCTTCAGAGGCCGAGAGGAGCTGTGAGTCCAGTGACTGAAGCGAGTGATGGTGGTGTCTGGGTGGGGCGGCTGATGTCCTCGAAGTCGGAGGACTCTGCTTTCTGTGAAGTAAACAGCGATGACACCCCGCCCCCGGGTTTCCACTCTGAGGACCTTGGAGAGCATCCAGAAAGGGCTGGTACCACCACATCCCAGGGCCCCGGGCTGGACACATGGCTTCCACCCTGGGTGGTAGAAGCGTCCTGAGCCCAAGGGTTCCGGCAGATGTCATGAGCCTCCGCCTGTTTCCACGTCTTCTGCAGAGCATGGAGGCGGAGACCTTGGGAGACTGGCCCTTGGCATCCCTGGGGAATCCCGGGCCGGCTCTGTGGCTCCCGGCCTGGGCCATGGCTGCTACCCTCTTGCGTGGGCTTGTGTGGATTTGCCGATCTGACGTGGCCCTGTGTCTCCAATCCCGAGACCCCCTTTAGAGGAGCATGGGTGTGCCCGGTCTCCTTAGCCCTGAACTTCTGGCTCTGTGCTGATTTCTCTGCCCTCGGGCATGAGGATGATTGATAGCCAGAAGAAAGTGACCTGGTCCTTCCGTCGCACAGGGGCATGTGCAGAGGATTTTTCCTTTCCTCACCCTGCAAAGCATTCGCCCTCCATCTGGATGTTGCGGTCGGTGTCTGGCCGGCCGGCCATCCAACAGTGTCTGTGGCACCCTTTGTGCAGGGCACTATGGAAGCAAAGTTAGAGACGGACGCCCCACCTGCCCCTAAGGGGCTTGAAGGCTCATGGCAGAGATGGGCCAAGAAGAAGAGTCCAAGAGATAAAATCAGAATTAAAGTTCGTGTCTACATCGCAAGGAAAGCCAGGCTCACCTCTGGAGCGGCCAGGGCCTCTTCGGGGGGTGCTTAAGCTCAGGCCTGAGTACGGGAAGGAAGCAACCACGCCAGCCGGGAGTTGGGGGCGGGAGGGGGCCACGTGGAGCCTCCGCGTGCACTCAGGCACCTCCGCCATGTTAGACCAGGCCGAGGGCAGCTCCGCCCCCAGACCCACCCCGCTCTGGCCTCAAGCACGCCCAGTCCTGGGTGGCAGAGGCCCACTCGTCCCTCCCCCGCAGGTTTGTCATGCTGAGCCTGGAGTTCGACTACACGTGCCAGTATGACTTCGTCGAGGTCCGGGACGGAGATGGCAGCGATGGGCGGATCATCAGGCGCTTCTGTGGCAACGAGCGGCCATCCCCCATCCGCAGCACGGGCTCCTCCCTCCACATGCTCTTCCGCTCTGACGGCTCCAAGAACTTCGACGGCTTCCATGCCGTGTTTGAGGAGGTCACAGGTGAAGGCTGTGGGTCCCCAGGGCGTCGGGCCCCCCTCAGTCTCCAGATAGATTCCTCCCCCGGCCTCCCTTGCTCCCACTCGGCCTTGATCAAACCCGGCCTGCTGCATTCTCCAAAGCCGGAGACACGGGAGAGGGACAGACGAGCCCGCCTGGGGCCGGAGAGGGGGTGGCGATCTCCTTGTGCAGGTGGGGGAGGCGGGAGCACAGAGAGGCCAGGTGACTCACCGAGTCGCCCGGCTGTGGGGCAGAACCAGGGGCCTACACCCATGCGGGGAGGCTCCAGCGCTCGCCCGAGCGGGTGCTTGTGGCCAAGGGCAAGGGCTGTGGACTCCCAGCAGATTCAGCTGTGGGCCCTGCGTGAGCTCTCCTCCTCGGGGCCTCAGTTTCCCCATTAGTGGCAAGGACGTAGCAACAGATCCTGCTCTGCTAGGGAGGCCTGGGGGATAACACAGGAGGTGTGGGGCACAGTTGTCACACGGGAAGGCATGACAGTTGCTGTGCGAACTGTGGCTCTGGGCCAGGACGCATTCGGCACCGGTTGAGTGGATGTGGACAGGTGGGTGGCACGCAGGCCCAAGTTGCCCAGGGAGTTTCCCAGCAAAGTCGTCCCCAGGATGCCTAAAGGATGGGGGTTCAGGGTCTGAACGACTGAAGAGTGTGAATGTTCTTAGCAACCCTGACAGCTGCCAGGAGAGGTCAGGGTAAGCCCACTGGGTGCTGCAAGGTCCCCGGCACACGCCGGTCAAGAGGCCTCATCTAGAGGGAACCCACTGGGAGCTGCAGCATCCCCAGCACACGTGAGCCCAGGGTCCTCATCTAGAGGGACACCCACTAGACACTGCAGTGCCGCAGTGCATGTGGCCCGTGGCCGTCATCTGGTGGGACACCCACACGTCAGCATCCCAGGGCACTGACGTTGGTAGAAGGACGTTTGGTGGCTCTCAGTGAGTGTCACGAGGATGCCTTCCCACTGTGGCCCCCGTACCTGGGTGCTGCATGCTTCCGATGGGTGGCCTGCTGTCCCCGGGGTGGCTTTCCTCACTGTGTTCTTTGGAGAGATGGCAGTGTGACTCCATGCCGCCTTAGTATCTGCCATGTCTCTCGGGCTGGGGGGTTCGTGTGTACTTCTGGGGCCTTCGCACGTGTCAGACAGGCTCCACCATGTGTGACACCCACTGAGGGACTGTCGGGGCGTTCTTGGGTGGTGGTCCCAGGAAAGCAGCAGGAGTCCAAGTCCCAGGAGGGCCCCAGCAATGTGGCAGCCTCCCGGTGTGGGCTGTGGCCGTCAGCAGCCACGCCGCCAACCCCACCTCTTCTCTTGCAGCCTGTTCCTCCTCCCCGTGCATGCACGATGGCACTTGCGTCCCAGATGGAGCTGGGTCCTACAGGTGTGCTTGCCTGGCGGGCTACACTGGGCGGCGCTGCGAAGACCGTGAGTGTGCCTCGCTGTGGGGGAGGGGGCAGTGGCTCACGGGCCTGTCCAAGGCGGTGGGATGCGAGCACTCCACCAAGGGTCCCAGAGGGCTGCACTGCCTCTGGGTCAGGGGCCTGGAGCCCCCAGGCTTGCCTACAGATATCAGCCCCCACTGGCTACACACACTTTCAGAACAAAGAGGCCTCAAGGGCCTAGGACAGACCCGGGACATGGAGGACGGGCCTAGGAATGAGTCTGTCCATCCTAAGGTGTGGACACGCAGCCTTGAGTGCCGAGGACAGCACCAGAACCCTGAGAAGGAGCTGTCTGTCCTACAGTGCCACGGAGGGTTGGGCTCCAAGGGGTTGCTACTCCCTCAGCCAGCGGTGAGGTTGGGAGAGGTGCTGGTGGCCACCGGCCCCATCTCCTGAGGGTCTCAGGCCCTGCGTTGTGAGGCTGAGTGTCCTGGAGTGTGTGACACGTGACATGACCATTCTGTAGACATGCGGTGCTTTGGGACGTGCAGACGATGATTGAGGGTCGACTGTCTCTCGGGGCCTGGGGAGGAGGACACGCCTCCCTGCGTGTGGCCGTAGGTGCCTGTGGCGCCAGGCAGTTCTGTGGAAGAGAGTCCCAGGTAACTAGCCTCAGGCTGGGAGAGGACGTGCTCCTGCAAACAGTGTACAGAGCCCAGGGTGCAGCGCCCACCGTGCCCACCTCAGCTGCCGGTAAGGAGCACTCACGGGTGCCTTGTGGCCATTCAGGACCTGGACATTGGCATTCTCTAGGGGCCATGTGTGTTTGAGTTCATCGGCATGGATGCTCCCCTGCACTCAGCACGGATCTTGGGTCTCCAGCGTGCGCTGAGCTCAGGAAGCCTCCTCCGTTCAGGTGAGGTTGACTCTGCTCCAGGGGAAAAGCACATCCTGTCTCGTGACCCGCCTCCTCCGAGTCTGCCACGTGGCGTGTCAGGCAGATGGGAGAAAAGTGCATGTCTCATTTCTGGAGCATGTGTGGAATCTTGAGCCTCGACAGCAGCAGGGGCTGCCGCCAGACGCAGAGGGAAGAGAAAGGGAGGCGTCTTCCACGAGGGCCGCAACTGGGGCTCTACGGGCAGAGAGTGAGTGGAAGGAGAATCCACATCCCCACGCATGTCAGATGCCCTGAGGAAGCCGGGCCAAGGCTCCACACGTCGGATAACAAACTGGGGATAACAAAGTAGCCCCGATGACAGGAATTAAAGTATTCCCGTATGGATCATGATGGCAAGCGCTTGTCTCAGCGTCGTTATTCTCTCAGGAAAGACATGGGCCTGAGGCAAGATGTGGAGAGGGTCGCTGAGGACGGACCTGCACTCGGTCTGCACTGTCTCAAGTCACCGAAACACCCGCCGGATGGGCAGGACACTTCCTCTGGCATCCAGAATGTCGTCCACACCTGCAATCCCCACGGCGTGCATGGGTGTGGCAGGAGGACCCAGTACACGCGTCTGGGAGCATCACCGGGAACTGGGGCCTTCCGTTTTCTGTCGGGTCTAGGTTTTTTCCTTCAGGGAACTCAGCATGAGTGCCCACTCCATGGGGGCATCACACAGCGGGCCCTGGCGCTTTACCTCACAGCGTCCGAGGAGATCTGGACCTTGTTCCAGAGCATCTGTTGACCAGAAAAGAAAAACTGAGGAAGAAAGTGTCTCTCCTGTTTCCTCTTGAGTCTACCAGCAAGCTCGACAAATCTACCGGAGGAGGGTCTTTCAAAGTTAGGAAGAGATGCAAGCATTAGGGCTCTCCAAACTCTCAGGCACCCATAGTGGACCCAGCCTTTGGTTTGTTTTTATTTTTTAAAAATTGTCTGTAGAGACAGGGTCTTACTATATTGCCCAGGCTGGCCTCGAACTCTTGAGCTCAAGCAATCCTCCCACATTAGCCTCCCAAAGTGCTGGGATGACAGGCGGGAGCCACTGTGCCCGGGCAGGCTCTTGCTTTTTAGAAAACTAGCTTTCAAAGCACTGAAGCCAATATTGGCAAGAGCCCTGTCTTAGGCACGTCATCCCAGGCCTGGGGAGGGGAGACTCGCAGAAGCCTCTTCAGCAACCTGGTCTCATTGCGTCTCTGTGGTGAGGCAGGGGCTCCTTGCTGCTGATGGATGATTGAGGCAGAGGGCAGGACGCTGGCCCTGCCAAATCCAAAGGCAGAGGCCAGGCTGCCCATACCCCTCCTGGGTCACAACTGCAGTCGGGGTCTCGCTGAGGGCATGGTGGGACTCGAGGGTCAGTAGAACATGTCCCAAGGCGCTGCTCTCAGGCCTTCCCCTCTGGGTGGGGCTTGTTCACACCCTGTTCCCAGCGGAGTCCTGGTGGACAGTCCCTTGGGACCAGCCTCCTTCCCACCCTCCTGGCCTGGGAGTGGGGTGGAGGAGGGGCAGATTCCTACTTAATAGCAGAAATACGCACTTCTCCCCACAATCATATAGCACAGAGGTGTCTACCATAAAAAGAGGGCATTGCTCTTGCTGGCCAGTCCTGGTTCCCAGGGAGCCACAGCTACAACTTGGGGAATGTCCTTCCAGACTGTCTTCTGTGGCATGCAAGCCTGTGTTGTCTGCATGACAGCATATTATTATTATTTTTGAGATGAGTCTTCCTATGTTTCCTGGGCTTATCTCCAGTGAATCTCCTACCTCAGCCTCCAAGGAGCTGTGACGACGGGCATGTGTTGCTGTACCTGACTATATGTCATTGTTTATTTACTTTTGAGTTGGAGTCTCACTCTGTCACCTAGGCTGAAGAGCAATGGTAAACTCGCAGCTACCCCAGCATCGACCTGCTGGGAAGAACTGCTGGGCTCTGGTGATCCTTCTGCCTCAGCCTTCCAAGTAGCAGGAACTACAGGTGGGCACCACCATGTCCAGTTAATTTTTAATTTATTGTAGAGACAAGGTTTTGCCAACCCGCGGGCTTGGCAATCCCCTTGCTTCAGCCTCCCAAAGTGCTAGACTGACAGGCAGCCTGTATGTCATTATTTTAAACAATGGTGGCGATGCTGCTCTCCGTGCCCACCTCAGGGGACATCAGGCCCTGTCTGGGAATGGTGTTGGCTGTTATCCCCAGGTGGGTGCTGCTGGCCTCTGGTGGGCAGAGGCCATCCTGCAGGGCACAGAGGTCCCCAGCAAGGAGCTATCCGGCCCACCGTCAGTAGTGCTGTGACAAGAAACCCTGTTTTAAACAAGAGTGGGTAAGGCACACACACAACTTTCCAACATATTTTCTTTGCCTGTGCCACGGATATTTTTTCCAGGTCAGTCCTTGTGGAAGCTCACTTGTAAACATGACAACTGAGAGTTCGCTGTACAGATGGATGTCTAAGCACGTCCTCATCTGTGTCCTTGAGGCAGACAGGCGACGGCTGCGCTGTGCTGTCATAAGGTGACGGCAATGCCTCTCCCGGCGTGTGTCTCTGTTCACACTGCTGGGGTCACTTCTTGGAGGCTGAGTTGCAGGGTCACAGGACGCACACCCTTCACCAGTGAGAGCTGTGGTGAGGATCCCTGGAAGGCAGTGCCAGCTGACAGGATGAGCCAGTCACCTATGCACCTGTCCTCGGAGTGGATGTGAGACCTGGTTGCAGGAACCAAGGTCTGTCCCTACAGGCAGGAAACCAATTCTTTGCAAGGAACTCCAGTTGGGCGAGTCTTGGAAAATTTGGTGGGAAATTAGACAAAGGATGGGAGAGGGGGCGGACCAAGTCCAGCGTCCCAAGGGCGTGAGGCCCCCCGATCACTTTCCCCAACTCTTCCAAGGAGGAGAAACACTCCCCACCTGGGGTGACCCCCACGGACACAGAACAAGGGGCGTGGCCTCCTGGCAACTCCGGCCAAGCCTCCCCGGCCACCGTGTAGGAAACCAGGCGTCTTCCCTCTGAAGTTTCCTGCCTCTTTGTGAGGCGCACAACAGTAGAATGAGTCTTTGCGCAAATGGTCGGAGTCTTGTTTTGAAAAGCAAGGATTCGGCGTCCGGCCCTGGTTTCCATGCCGCTTTGTTCCCTGGCCCCATTGCCGGTGGTCCCCTGCATCCCAATGAAGGCGATGAAACAGCTCTGGGCTCTGACACGCCTTTAGCAAACACCCGGCCTCCCCAGTTAAAGGGGAACCAGCAAGTCTCAGGGGGCCTGGAGTCTCGGGAACTTTCCACTGGCCTGTCCCCAGGCCTGGGAAGAAAGAGCTGGGGGCACACTTGACACAGGGGCTTCAAAGGCGACTGCCTTTGTGTGCGTGTGACCGCCTTTGTGCGCCTGCATGGTGAGGAGCCCTGGGTTTTCTCAGAAAGGCTGAAGGGTGGGACGCACAGGGACCTCTGGAGGGTCGCTGCTGTCTCCAGCACACATGGATAGATCACAGGCCGCGAGCTGGAGGGACGGTCGTCAGCTGCCTGGGATTCCCTGTGGGAGGCAGTGAAACAGAATCATTCCTGCCTTTCCACAGCCTGATGGCTCTCGTCCCTGATGTGAGAGGCCAGGTGCGTCTTGTCCATCAGAAGAGAGCTTGCCTGGGTGGAGACACTGGAATCCCATGAATCCCAGACCCATGTAACGCTGAGTCCGCAAGTTGCTGGCCACATGGCCTTCAGCAAGTCACTTGGCTCCTATGAGCCTCAGGTTCCCCGTTTATAAAGGCCAGAAAAATAATACCCGATCCCTCTCAGAGGGGCTGGGACTGATGAACTGATGTGTGTGAGGCCCGAGCTGAGCCAAGGGCCACTGTTCCCACTGCTGCTTCTGGCTCTATGTTACAGCCGTTTAAAGGTGTGGCAGGAAGTAGGGGCTCCCGGGTAAGGGCTCAGGATGACAGCACTGGTTTCTACGACCAAAGGGTGACAAGCCACCCACGGGGCGGGGCTGAGGAGATGCTCCCAAGACCTCTGCGTGTCCTCTGTCGGCCGGCCCACATGCCAGCAAGGACAAGCAGATGGTGCAGTGTCATCAAGGAGACCCTGGACCCAGGGACTCCCTCCCCCCGCCCCACTGCACACGGTGACCCGGGAGCCTCTGTGGCCCGGACAGTGCAGAGCGGGGCTGGTGAAAGGCATGAGGGAGCAGTGTGGGGGAAGCCGACATCAGAGGCCAGAGCAGGCGGTCCCAGGGTCGTGTGGCCTGGCAGCTGCCGCTCTCATGGAGTCCCTGTTCAGGGTGCGGTGTGGCTGTGTGCCGACCCTGCGGCTGCCCTAGGCACGGGGCCTTGGAGCTGCCTCTGGCGTTTTGTTAGAGAGACAGGAAAAGGGCAGGCCACTCTGTCCTGGGAGGGTGTGAGGGCGAGGGTGGGTCCAGGGGGGCCGGCATTCTCACTCACAGGCTCTCGGCAGCCTGTGCCTTCAGGGCCTGTTGCCCAGAGACCTGTGCACTGGGGACCCTGTTGTCTCACAGCCCGCCTGGGACTGCCCCTGCCTTCCCCAGCATGGAAGCCACTCTCCAAAGCCTCCCTGGTGTTCCCAGCGGTCAACCCTGGGGTGTGCAGCCATCAAGGATGTGTGTGTGTGTGTGTGTGTGTGTGTGTGTGTGTGTGTACTTTCGGGGAAAAGTTTTCCTTCCGTCAGGTCAATGCTTGTTGGGTGAGCTTGCATCCACACAGACCATGTGACATCTTACGTGTGCTCCACCAAGCTCCCGGGCCTGTGCCTCCGGGCCAGAGCGTGGCTGTGTCTCGTGAAGGCCGGGGTCCTGGGGGGGTCACGCACTCAGCAATCATTGTAGCACAGACAGCCTTCCAGCCACAGAGAGGACGTGTGAACCCCAAGGTGGGTGTGCGAAGGCCTGACCCCCTTGCGTGGCTAAGCTTGGCTGGCACCTGGTCGCTCCTTGCCTGGGTCCCGAGGGTGACCAGTGAGAGCCTCCTCGGGAGGAGGCGGTGTCCTGCCACAGCCCCGGGGGGACACCGGCTCTCAGCAGGGCTCAGAGGCCCCTCTCCATAAGGCCCTTCCCTGTGGCAGCACTACCCTCCTCCCCTCCCAGAAGACAAAAGCCTCCTCTTCACCTTCACACAACCACGGGTGTTCCGTGGGCAGCCACCTGCTGAAATGGCGTGTTTCCTCTTGCCCTCCCCCACTTGAGCCAGGCCGTGCCAGCGTGAGCCTATCTCAGCACGTGGTGGGGCCCCCAGTCACCCCATGTTGCAGGCATGTCCAGACAGATGTGTGTGAGGCCCATCAGGCACCAGCCCTGGGAGGAGGGGGCTTGGTGCTTTCCCTTCCCCCTGCAAAGCCACGAGACCATCCCATCTTACCCTTCTAGGACAGAGGACAGACAGGAGCACCACGAGCCATGTGGCTTCTGCCATAGCTTCCTCCAGGGAGGCCTTTGGTGACAGCGATGAGGTGAGGATACTCCCCAGCGTCTCTTGTCTCCTGGGATGGGGCCTCCTGGGATGCCGCATCCTGGGACCCTCCCGCAAGGCCATTCTCTCCCCGAGGCTACACGGAGCTGGGCGTGTGCACAGCAGCACTTCCAGCATGGAAAAGTCGACTGAACACCACGGGACACTTCCCCAGCACGTGGAGACATTTCCCACCACAGGCCGATCAGGAAACCTGCAGTCTGGGGCCGCCCCAAGAAGACTGTGTGGTTGAGCAGAGCCAGCGGGGAGGCAGGATGTCCCTGACCCCATACAGGCTCCGACCCTGCACCGATTGGGGTGAACCACAGGATGCCGCGGGATACCCAGCAGGGCACGACTCGACCGGGACCTCCAAAGAACGCTCAGCCTCGCCCTTACTCGACGCAGGCTGCCTCAGCGGCCCGGATAAATGGGCCGGAAAAGGGGTGTCCGAAAGACACTGTGTACCAGGCCGAGGACAACAGAGATGGGATCAAAAGGCTGATTGTGAGCCGAGCCCCTGCATGGCTGCTGGATGAAAAGCTCGCAGTGTGTGCCGTCCAAGCACCGGCTCATGGGGACACCGCCTCCCCCCATCCCACCCCACCCCAGCCAAGAGCTGGTAATGCGTGGACCCGCCGGCTGGACAGGGATGAAAGGGAGTCAGTGGGAATTCCCTCAGCAGGGTGTCCCTCTCCTGGCTGGCACAGACTTTCCAGAAGGAGAGGAGTGTGGTTTGGTCCAGGGACACCGACCTCAAACACAGGCTCTGCGAGAGCGTGAAGGGGATGGGAGAGGCCTCCCATGGCTTCTCTAAGCGGTGACCTGGGGGATGCCCGGCTTCCAGAACCCTCCATGCCTCAGGAGACACAGACCCGAGGATCTGTCCCAAGTTGTCCCCTGATGTGGGTGACAAGGGAGGGTGGGTGGATTCTGAGGGTGTGCTCAGGACAGGGTCTGGCTTCCCGCCGGCTGGGTCCTGCCTCCAGCCGGACAACAAACCACGAATCTGCCCACTCTGGATCTGTTTCGTCAGCTGGACACTCAGATAACCTCAGATCTGTGAAAAGCGCTCTAACTGCAGAGACAGAACTGCACCTGGCTTGGTGTTTTTGCTGGGGGGGGGGTTGTGGGGCTGTCATCAGTATTTCATTAACAGAAAATCTGCAAAACAAGAAGCATAGGCTTTTTACGCATAGTTCTGCAAATAGCTGCAAACCACTGCAATTATGTGCTGCAAGCAGAGTATAATTAGTCATCATTAAATTAAGATAAAAGAACTTAGAAGCCGAGCATGAACAATTACAAACAAATCCTGGGTGGGTTGGAACGTAGGAGACAGCGAACTCACATCCAGTGACCAATACTACCGGGGATGGGACGTTGGTGGCGCTATTCTGACCCTGCTCCCCCGCCTTGTCGGAGGATGGGTGCCACAATGCTGCACATTCAGTTTTGTAAACTGCAGATCCTTCTCTCTCTTGAGAGGAGAAGGGCAGCGGGCGTGATGGTGCGTGCTCCAGGTCTGTGCTGACCTGGCGGATGCCACGTCTCACGCCCTGCCATGCCTGGACTGCCTCGGCTGCAGGCCACGGGCTCTGATGTGGGCAGGCTGACTGCTCCCCGTCGCCTCCAGCAAGTGACCGGGGTCCTGGCAGGGTGTGGCTCGTGTCTCTTGCTCCATGCTGTCCCCAGAGTTGCTGAGTGACACGGAGCCTCACTGGCCCCTGGGGGCCACTGGCTCCAGAGTGCAGACTTCTGTCTTAGCCCTATCCTCCTGAGTATCCGCTGATCCTCCTGAGTATCTGCCTGATAAACTCCTTGCACTCCAGCCTGCCCCAGGTAGCCTCTCGGGGAGCCCAGCCTGAGACATCGCAGGAGGGGTCTCCTGGGGAGCTGACCGGATAGACTCTGGAGCTTTGGTCACGTTCTCCAAGACACAGGATGAATTGGCTGTAGACATGGTGCTGCTCACACCACTGTGCAGGCTTGGAAGCCCACCGTCGGCCGTCTATAGCTGCATCCCCTGGAAAGCAGTGGTGGGCTTGGAGGCTGGAGCCGCAGGCCCGAAGGCCTGAGCACCAAGAGTGTAGAGGGCAGCAGGGGGCCCAGCTCAGGCAGAGAGAGACAGCCCAGCCTCCTTCCCCTCCTTCTCGATTGGCCAGGCCCTCGATAGATGGGTGACGCCACCCCCACTGGGAAATGGTGCTTCTGCGGGTAAGGTGCATCTCGGGCCTCTTCCAGGGTCTCATCTTAGCAGCGGTTCCCCAATTAATTGGCCACGGGCAGCCTCAGCTGGAACATGTGCACGGTCAGACGGGGACCTTGACTCCAACGAGTCCCGCAGGGAGAACAAAACTCGAAAATCTGGGTGCTCAAACCCCAGCACGTCTCCAAGGCTCACTGCAGCAGGAGCTCCACTTGAGATGTTGGTGCCATCCACCCTGGCTGCCTGCCTGTAGATGAAGAGATTCCTTGGCTCCACCCACCCCAGCTGCCTGCCTGCAGATGAAGAGATTCCTCTGACTTTCTTTGTCCCACTGCCCTTGGTCAGTGCTCTGGCGGTCTTGGGTCCCGGGGGTCCGCCCAGGGGCTCAGCAGCTCCCCACACCGGCAGGACAGCACAAGCCAATGGCGAGTTTGAGGCACCAGCACCAGCTGCCAGCACCATGTGGATGGGGATGGCGCCCTCACTGGGGACAACGTGGCAGGCAGTAGCACTCACCGGGAGCACCATCCCAAGCCGGCACACAGGCTTTGTCACAGGCAGCATGGCCGCCTGCCTCACACAGTCTCCCCAAGAAAGAGGAAAACAAGAGCAGAGACAGTGTTCCTTAAGAGTGATCTGAGCAGCCTCGCAGAGACGTGGCTCCATCCCACTCTGTTCCTGCAACGGCGAGTCAGGGCAGGCTACACGAGCGTGTCTGTCCCCAGGATGAGAGCGGTGACATGACGTGCGGTGTTCTTCCTCCAGGGCAGCTCCATCTGGGAAGCAGGAGTGTCAGGCTCCCCCAGCCAGAAACGAGATGCTGAACCTCCCACCTGGCTTCGCGTGAAAGTACCCGCCCACTGGCGACAAGACACGCAGCCCTCGGACACCAAGCAGGAGGGGGCTATGAACCTCAACGGGGAGACAGAGGTTTTCAAAAGGACAAGTGGGGAAAATGATCGCTTGGAACCCTGCCCCTGGGGAGCACTCTGACGGGTGCCACCAGCCTAGGTGCCCTCTGGGTGAACGCCCACACTGGAGCACACAGATGGCCGAGGATGCCTCGGGGCCTCTTCAGACGGTCCAGGAGAGAGCACGGCTTTGGAGAGCGCAGGGCAAATGAGGGGAGAGGGGTGAAGTCCGGCGCTGATGCAGTGACACGACCTTGAGCTCAGTCATGCCGGATAAAGAGACACCTGTGCCGACAGCGTGGCTGGGGCCCAGGGGTCGACCAGAAACCGGGACTTCACCAAGAAGGGTACCTGGCTTCAAACCAGGCGGAGTGGGGACCAAAGCGAGGCCCAAGTTTTATTTGTACAGTGACCATTGGTATACCTTCCTGGAGGCCAGTCATGTCCATGTTTAGCCCTCCTTGCTGTGTCCCCATATTTCTTGCATTTTCCGGTACCATATTTTGTCTCTGTGGGCTTCATTCTGAGCGTGTTCTTTGAAGCCATCTTTCAACTCAGCTGTCCTCTTCAGCCATGTCTTGAGTTTTAAATTCCTGCCCTTATACTTTCAGTTCCAGATTTTTCCTTTGGCTTTTTTCCAAGGTTTCTGCTTGATCTTGCCTTTTATTTCCCTGACTGTACACAAGACAGTCACTTCTAAGTGGTGACAGATGGCTACTTTTCTTTTTCTAAATCTGCTTCTATCGTCTATGTCTCTCTTGACGTCCAGTCCTGCCTTCTGTGTCAGTCAGCCGGGGCTGCTGCAACCAGATACCATGGCCTGGGCGCCTTAAGCCACAAGCATTTATTTTCACAGCTCTGGAGGCTGGGAAGCCCAAGGCCAAGGTGCCATTGACGTTGCCTGGCGAGGCCCCCTTCCTGGGCCACAGACGCCGTCACTTTCTGTGTCCTGGGGTGGCAGAAGGAGGACGAGGGACTCTCTGGGGCCTCTTGCGTCAGGCGCTGGTTCCCTTCGCAAGGCTCCACCCTCATGACCCCACCCCTCAAGACCCCGCCGCCAGCACCATGACATTGAGGGTCAGGATTTCAACACAGGAGTCTGGGAGGACACGAGCACCCCCTACGAGTTCTGACTCGGCAGCATCACATGACTGCATCCTGCTGGCATTCCGCAAGCAGCTGCCTGAAGCCGAGTGGCGGGTCTCGTGGCCCTCTGTTCCCAGGCCTCGTCAGGACTGAGCGGCGGCACTGACGGCTGTGTGTAACGAGATGCCTCATGAACGGCGCACGTCAGGTGCGACCTGGTTTCAGAAAGGATGGATCATAAAAGTGTGTGTCCCCAAGAATTATGGAAACACAGCCACATTCCTCAGTCACAGGCAGAGGGGCCCCGTGCACTCTGCCTCAGTGTCTCCGTATGTCTTCTCCCAATGCCTCCTCACAGAAGGAAGCAAACGACCTGGGCGTCCTGAGTCTTTATTTTCTGAGGGCTCAAGCCCCCACCAGGGTTCCCGCTGGTGAAACCCATGTTAACTGTGGCAGGCCTGTGTTCCCCAGGGACCTTGTGCCCCGCTGGGGCGGGGTGAGCTTTGCGGGCCATGGGAGCACATTTGCCCAAGGGGAGAAAGACTGACTGTGGCAGCCACAGGTGAAAGCCTCTCTCATCCGCTGAGGCTCCCGGGGCTGCGGTAAGGCGTGCCTCCCTATGTCCCAGGACTGGCCTTATACGCCACCCAGCTTCCCTGGCTGTGAGCTCCCTCAAAGCTAACATGGAGGGGGGTTGTTGAACCCGGGACTCTAATGAGAGAGATAGAGACCACAAAGAGCCAGCTCTGATGCAAACACACGAGGGTCTTTATTCAGGCTCGAGTCTGGGCTCACGCATGAAGCCCGTAGAGGCTTCATGGACCAGAGCCCTGATTCACAATGGCAAGCAGTTTTTATGCACAATTACAGAGGGAGGGGAAAGAACTTTAAACTTGATTTTACATGATTGGGTAATTTCTCCTAATGGGTACGGGAACACTTGGTATTGGTGGGTGCTGTCCGTGATTGACAGAAACCCACTTAATGGGCAGAGTGGAATGTTAGATAAGTTAGGTCCATGCAGTCCCTGTGTATGAAGTAACCTGAGCCAGCAGGCAAAGGGTTACATTAGCCCTTTAAGTTTCCATCCCAAGGTATGCTTAGGAAAGCTTGTTTGCTTAAATTAACATTTACATAAGATAACATGGCCATTATGGGACAACAAAAGCTTAACCAAGTTTTAAATTAAAAACTTAACAAAGTTTTAAATATGAATGCTGCAAACACATACAGTGAATGTGGGGTAGAAATTCATATACTAATTCTGGGAATTTATAAAATATCACAAGAGTATTATAGCAAGGCGGTTTCTTTTATAAAAGTCTTTGTTCCCTTGAGGTTTACATAGCCACTGCGTGTAAATTATCACTGGGATAAAAACCGGTGATAGAGAGCAGCTGGCACCTCTGAGTCTGCTGCCACCTTGTAGGAATGTCTGAAAGGGGCTTATCGCTTTATCATTTACATCCCGTTGTAAAAGCAGCAGTTAGCCTACTAATTTGGGGCTGACAATGCTTAACCCAAGAGCTCTAAACACAAACACTACTTACGCCATTACATAATTGGTCACGACCCGGCACCCGACATATGCCTAATTCTACGGGATCTGAGGTAGGATTTAAAGTACTAAGATTTCATCTGAGGTAGAATTTAAAATACTAAGATTTCATAAAATACATGAGGTAGGAATACACAAAATATATAGTAAACATGAGGTGGGGATATATGAAATATAGTGAACTAAACGCTACTTTTACAACAAATATGGTGTTTTTTTAAAAGTTTCTTTGGGTCTCTCAATAGCATGCTCTTAACCTAAATCTACTGTTGTCCTCTCAGGGTGCCTTGTGAATGGCACAGACCAGAGCCCTCTCACAGGCGCCTGGCCGTGGACTCAGATGCCCGCTGGAGCCAGGCAGCCTGGGGAGGGGCTGGGAGAGCAGGTCTGCGGCTACGCAGAGCGCTGTCCTGTTGAGGGCAGGCCCAGGCTGTGGGTCTGAGCCGTTCTAGAAGCCAAGGGTGCGGATTCTTCTGTGGACGCTCCCGAATTTCATGTGGGTGACAAGCGCCACGACTTGAGACACGCAGGCACAGCCTGCTGTGTGCTTGCGATGGCAGCAGTCCTGGGCCTGGGGGCACCTGGGCTCCACATTCAGCCTGGGAGTCTGTGCTCAGAGAAGGCAGCCCCCGCAAGGACGCCAGGGACGGCTTCCTCGGCCCTCCTCCCAGCAGGCCCTGGGCTCTCCCTGCGTCTGCTCAGGGTTTTCAAACAGCTCGCTCAGCGGGCTCCTTTCTGTACTTGAAGTGGGGATTTGGGATTCTCCTGCCAGGAAAATGGCCCGAAAGCACATGAGCATCATCAGATCATCTGCCATGCAGTCTGCGGACAGTCTCAGAGCAGACAAAGCAGCAGCCTGGCTAGTGTGGCGGACTTGCAAGTGACATGGAAGAGAGCTGTGGATTTACTTCCAGCTCTCACACACTGTAGGGCTGTTACTGGGTGGAGATTCTTTTCTTGCCTGGAGGCCAGTGAGTGAGTTGTCTGAAGGGTGATTGGGGCAATCACAAAACAAAAAGCATGCCAAGCGCAGGACCGCGTGGAGTAGGTACTGTTTGTGAGGATGAGCCTGCGCTCTGGAGAGATGGTGAGGAAGGAGCCAGGAGGGCTGGTGGAGCGCCCAAACCCCCGTTCAGTTACGATGGGTGGCATCCTCCAGGGACCTGTGTCCTCAGGCAGATCACATCTGGGGACCTGTGGTCTTGGGCAGGTCACGTCTTCTTTCAAGGAGCTGCATCCTCAGGTCTTGTCTGGTGACCCGCGTCCTCAGCCAGGCCATGTCCAGCTCTGTGCCAGAATTGGCTTGAGGAGGATGTTTTACTATCTATAGAAGATTCCAGAAGAAATCCGGAAGTCCTAGGCCGGGCTCGGTGGCTCAGTCTGTCATTCATTTTAGCACTTTGAGAGGCTGGAATGAGTGGATTGCCTGAGCCCGTGGGTTTGAGATTAGCCTGGACAGCTTGGCAAGACTTCATCTTTACAATAAATAAAAAATTGGCCAGGTGTGGTAGCCCACACCTGCAATGCCAACTCCTTGGAAGGCTGAGGCAGAAGGATTGCCTGAGCCTAGCAGGTGGAGGCTGGGGTGGCCATGAGTATGCCCCTACACTCCAGCCTGGACGACAAAGTGAGACTCTGAGTCAGAAAAAAAAAGAAAAAGAAAAAAAAAATCCGGAAGTCCTGCTCAGTGCTCAGAATGGCTGCTGATACCACTTGCGCTTCGCGGCTGCCCTGCGGGAGTTAAGGAGCAGAAGCATCTCAGCGATGCATGTCGGGTGCTGGGTGGCAAGTCCTCTCTGGAGATCAGGGAAGTCGGCTCCCCAGCGAGTCCATTGCTCTCTGGCGGTTTCTTCCCTGGACCTTCAGCGCACGTCTGTTCCTGGAGATTGCGTATTAGCCCTGGGTTCTCTGTGTGAGCTCTGTGACTTCACTGTCCAAATTTTCGAGAATGAAGGTGCTACACACCCTTGCCAAAAACAGTCCCCTTGGGCACGCCGAGACACAGACTTGGTCGAAGCCTGCCTGGTCCCCATGGTGTGAGAGGAAACAGAAAGGTCGCCGAGGGCCAGATGTGGGGTCAAGGCCCCCTACGTATAGAGTGAAAGGCATTCCCGTTCAAGCATGATACATGAGTTGGGGGGAGGGCTTGTCCCTAGCACTTCTGACCGTGAAGTCTTGCAGCATGTTTCTGCATGGCTGTGTTTTTAGTCCATTGAGACATGGACGGATTCCAGCCCAGCTCGGATGATTCAGGCTCTGACAGTACCCTTCTCTTCTGTCTCCCACTCCAGTCCTTGAAGAGAGGAACTGCTCGGACCCCGGGGGCCCAGCCCATGGGCACAGGAGGGTCACAGGGGGCCCTGGGCTCGCCGATCGACACCACATGAAGGTGGGCACTGTCCTCACCTTCTTCTGTAACGGCTCTTACGTCCTCAGCGGCAACGACCAGAGGACCTGCCAGCAGAGCGGGGAGTGGTCCGGGAAACAGCCCATCTGCGTCAAAGGTAGTGTGGCTGGTGGGCCGCCTGCAGGTGTATGCAGGATGCTAGTGGGCCGGGGGCTCCCAGCATGATTTGAGTCCCTGAAAATGTGCCTTTCTGCTGTAAGTGCTTCCTGGACCCGAGCGTAGCTCTGTGGTTGGAAGCCATCCCCAAATATCTGCTTTTCTGGCCCCAAGAGGACTGGCTTGCCCACACCACGACACCTCAAGGTACTCAAGCAGGGCGGTCTAGTGCAGGGCAGGTGGCAGAGTTTAACACATGGGTCCAGGGGCAGCGTCTAGGCCGCTTGCGAACCCTGACACAGCTGTGTCCATCCCACCACACAGCCAGTCAGCCAAGAAACGAAAAGAGGAGACAGATGCACTGTCTCACCAGCCTCTGCCGGGGAGGACTAATGGTGCTGAGCTGTCCGGAAGCTGAGGCAGACAGGAAGCCCTTGGGTGTTCAAGGGACACTCCCAGGACAGGCGAGTTGTCCCCGTTCAGAGAGAGAAGAGACCAGGGACCGTGCAGGAGCCGGGTGGGGTTGGCACCAATCAGGAGAGCTGAGGGACTTGGGTGTGGAGAGGAGCCATGCTGTTAATCCGGATGGAAGCCAGCGGGACAGAGCAAGGTGCAGGCAGAAGGGACTTGTACTGGCCGGCGCGAGCGAGGCAGCCAGGAACCTGGGAGGTGAGTTCGCATGTGGGTTGGAGCCAGACAGATGGGCCGTCGTACGGAGGTTTTGCTTCCCCGGCCGTGGGATCCGAGCTCCCTGCTGAATGGGTTCACCAGCTGCTCCAGGTGGGACCCCTCGGCCTGGGAGCAGGCCACCATGACCCGGCTGTTTACCGGGAAGTGAAGCATGTCCTTGTCCCGGATTATCCAGATAATTGCCTTCACCCCGCACTTGTGGGTGTTTGTCAACAGCCTGAGCCATGGACAGCAGCGAAAGGGACCACCTTGTGAAAGGAACAAGCCTCTTTAGTCGCGGACCAGAAGCGGCCGCTTCCCACCCGCACAGACTCTGAATCTGGTTTTCATTAAGTATGGGAACAGTGTCCCATAAGACCTTGGAGGTTTCTGTCCACCCTTCTCTTACAAATTAACACAGCCTGAGTTCTCCAAGTTGCTAATTAGATGAGGGTTGGCGGCCTGATTGGGAAAGAGAGGCGGGAAGGGCCCTTTTCACTGTGAAGAAAGAGAGCCTTCCGCAAAATTGAACTGGGCTTGGAACTGCCCCGTGACTGCAGGGTCCTGAGTGCAGAGAGGACAGGGAGGAACAGTGACCAGGGCCTGTCTGTGAATGCTGCTGTCCGGCTCCCAGGGAGGCCCCTCCGCTCCCTGCATGAGCTGCCCTTTGATGCATTCCGCCTTGACGAGCTTTCAGCCCTGTTCCCGCAAGCAGGCGGCCCTCACGGGGCGCTGCCGCTGTCCCAGTCACCACGGGCTGCAGCGCAGGGGCGTGTGCACACGTGGGCTCTTCTGGGTCAGGGTTGGGAGGGGGCGGCTGCTGCATCCAGCCCAGTGAGCCAATGGAGTTCGGCCGAGGGTCTCAAGGGCTGGGGTCCGGTGTGGTCCCGAGTGCGGTAGGCGGTGACCGTGGAAAGGTCATGCGCCTTGTCTCTTTGCTTCCAGCCTGCCGAGAACCCAAGACCTCAGACCTGGTGAGGAGGAGAGTCCTTCCAACGCAGGTTCAGTCGAGGTGAGGGCACCCAGCTCTGTCTTTGGGTTGGGGGAGGCGCCTGCCACCCCCTCTCCCCACGGGCGTCGGGCCAGAGACAGCCTGGGTTTCACGGGGACACTGAGTGCTGCCTGGTTAGGAGAGAACAGGCTTGTTAGATGGAGCTTGTTAGCCAGCCACCGTGAGCCAAGGGGTGGCAGCCGCTGGCCGGCGGTCAGAGCTAGGGGACCGTGGGAAAGCAGGCGCTGGCTGCAAGCTAGACTTTCAGATGACCTCTGAGGAGCAGACATCCACTCTTGCATCTCTCAGAAGTTGTGGCGTATTGATGGTCAGGCGTCAGTGACCTTTCCAACCCACGCAGCCAGCTCTGACACTCCTGTCGTGACCAGCGAGCACGGCAGGCCAGGCCAGGCCAGGAGAGAGGTGGGCGGTGGCTGTGGGGGTGGGGGGAAACCGGCTGAGTGCCCAGCCGGAGGGATGGGGGCAGAGACCAGGTCCTCGGCTCCCTCCTGCCTCGGCCCCACTCCACGCCCGTGGAGCAGCCGCCTCCGCGTGCCACCACTCCAGGCGCCATCCTGCCTGGGAACTGGACGCGGTGGCTCCATCTGGACCTGCCTCGCGGGGTGTGAGCGAAGCTTCCCTGTGTGCCTCTGCTCTGCTGGGCGCTTGCCCATGAAGGGGCCGTTCCCGTGAAGGTGGCTTCCCCACCTCACCCCTCCCATGAGTGGATTCGGGACCCAGAGTCTCGGGCCCTCGCCGCCCTCTGTCTCGTCCCCAGCGTCCCCCTGGCCTGCTGCCTTCCAGGCCTGCCCTTGGTTGGTTTGCCCAGTTCCTGCCTCCCTCCCCTCCCAGCAACGTGGACGTGACATGTGCAGGAACGCGGTCTGTGCTGCTGGAGCTGGAGTTCTCATGCCCACGTCGGAGTTCTGTACATGCGGACTGGGTTCACAGCCAGGGTGCGAGGCTGGGGCTGCCTCCCTTGGGTGCTGGAAATTCCTGGGCGAGTGCCCAAGCTTGCTGGCCTCAGTTTGCTCTTTTGACAGTCACGGAGAGGTGCAGTCCATCCCAGGGACTGTTGTGAGGGGTGCACCCTGCGCGGTAGCCAACCCGGTTCGATGCTCGCTGTGGGCGTGGCTCACCTGTTCCTCGGGCACCAACAGCTCATTTCGCCCTCACTGCAGCCTCCACACTTTTGTTACCGATGGGTGGACTGAGGCTCAGAGGAGCCGAGGAACTCGTCCAAGACCACGTTGCTGGAACACATGGCCAAGCCAGGATGCACACCCGGCGTGTATCTTCAGGGTCCTTCCTCGTGCTCTGGGTGTTCGGCCTCCTGTAGTGGGCCTGGTGAGGTGCCCTGCGCAGAGACACCCATCCCAGGGCTGTCGTTGGCAATCTAGCAGGGAGCCCCAGAAACGAGCCTGGGCCCCACCCCCATGCCCGGAGTATCCAGTCAGGACCCCTGTACTGCCCTTTCCCCCTTGTACTGTCCCAGCCCCTTCTGACTTTCCCCCCGGGGGAGGCAGCTCCTTGGAGACTGTGGAGTCCACATCCTGGCCCTTTATGACACCCTGGGCTGGACTCCCCCCTGAGTGGGATCAGCCTGTCCCTTCCCAGGGCACGTGTTGCAGGTGAGCACCGAGCTGGTCACAGGGACCACTGGGCTCCCGTTTCTGTGCAATCTTAGCAGGAGGTCAGTGGCGGGGGTAGGTGCTGTGTAAGTGGATGTGAGCCTGTGTAAGGAGGGCCTGTGCCTGCGTCCTGCATCCAGGGCCAGGCCCACCCCCAGAGGTGTGTTGACCTCCCATCAAGAGAGGGGCGTGTCTGCAAGCTCATGGAGTTCCGGCAGGCCTGGGTGTAAACACTCACTGAAGATCTGAAATGGAATCAACACAGGGCATATTGCTCCGAGCCAAACATGGTGCAGCAATTAGATAGACTTCTTCAACAAGCTGCGGGGGCCCCAGGGCGAGTCATGGAGGCTGAGTGCCGTCCTGGGCACCGGCTCCTCTGCTGTATGCCCTGAGCACTCCCACGACCCTCTCTGGGTTTCCCTAGACAGGGATGAAAAGTGAATTCCCAAGGGAGCACCAGCCTGTCAATGGGCAGCCGTTATGACCAACAGGGCCTGAACACGGCTACATGGTGCTTATGCAGTACCTAGCCACCTGGTGGTCTCAGAAGCAGCTCCAGGCGTGTCTCTGTCCCTCTCACAGTGACACACTGCCTGCATGTTCAGGAGCAGGGTGCATGTCTACAAGCACCGGTCACAGCTCTCACTGCCGAATCCAGCTGTGTGCCAGCGCCGTGTGCTCAAGCCAGGTCCCAATGTCGCCCCATTTGGAGGTTGAACAAACCTACCTGGACGCCTTTGGTCAAATCCCTGCCCTCCGCCTTGCATGGTGGCTGATCCACGTGTGCCCGTGCTGGGTGCAGCCGTCGGCGGGACAGCATTCTCTCTGGCAAAAGTCTGGAGCCAGAAAGGGAACCGGGGAGGCACGGAGGTCAGGTGTGCGGGAGACTGTGCCCGTGCTGGGAGGAGGTGTGTGGGAGGCACAGAGTGGGAGGTGTGTGGGAGGCAGAGAGTGAGAGGCAGCCATGTCTTTCCTCTGTGACCCAGTATCTTGTGGGGCTCGGCACGGACTCCGAGGCCAAACAGGTCTGTCGCCCCCCCCCAGGGAGACGCCGCTGCACCAGCTGTACTCCGCGGCCTTCAGCAAGCAGACGATGCAAGGCGCCCCCACCAAGAAGCCCACCCTTCCCTTCGGAGACCTGCCTGCCGGCTACCAGCACCTGCACACCCAGCTGCAGTACGAGTGTGCCTCACCCTTCTACCAACGTCTGGGCAGCAGCCGGAGAACGTGCCTGAGGACGGGGAAGTGGAGTGGGCGGGCCCCGTCCTGCGTCCCGGGTGAGTCGAGGCTGGCTCTGGGGCATCCTCCGCCGGTTGCAGCTGCCCAGGAAACTGTGCGTCCTGGTGGAGCCTTGTCCGGGAGGGACCCTGGTCCAGAGGATTGGGCCGGCAGAGCGCTCCCTCGTGGGGTGATGTCTGAAATCCCACACGTAGAGCTTCTTTCCTTTAGCCCAAACATACTGTCCAGGAGAAGGGAACCCACTCGAGGCAGCTTTCTTGTGGGTGAGCCATCGTGTTTTCTTGGAGAAAAGGGAGAGAGCAGTCATTAATCGCCAGGTGGGGAAGGGGTGGAAAGCACCCGAGGGCTTCAAGTTTCGCAATCTCAGCCGCCCTGTGCAAGCCCTGGTTCACACTCTCCGACACTGTTCACTGGGTCACCATCGCTCATTAAGTAATGCGGCATGGACGGCCCCATCAGGTCACAGTGATGATCTCTGAGATAATGTGTGGACGTGTCTGGATTGGGTCTTTCTGTTCCCGCCACCTCTCTGTGAGAGGAGAGGTGTGTGTGCGGCCAGACCACCCTGAACGTACTCGGCCTCGTCTGAAGGGAGAGCAGTGAGGCTCAGTCCACTTTGGCCGTGTCCCGACGGCAGTGCGTATATTTTTGGTATGTTTCTGAAATTGTCTCAGTCTCCTCAAGGCCCCCATGAGACGGTTGTCATTGCTACCCATCACACAGGCAGGAAGACAGAGCCTCAGGAGATAAGGCAGCGATAGAAGCGTCTAGGAACAGAACCCAGTTTCATGTGGCTGCAAAGCCTCCGATTTCACCCCACCCTTTGCAGCCAGCCACGTTGGGGTGGTGGACTAAACTTAAAGGCAGCAGCTCAGGTGGGACGGTCTGGTGGCCTCACACACAGTTGTGTGTCCTGGCTGAGTGGCGTGTTCCCCTTGGATGGGAGAGTCTGAGTTCATCTTACTAGGCTGGTACTTCCTCTGTAGTCTGCGGGAAAATCGAGAACATCACTACTCCGAAGACCCCAGGGTTGCGCTGGCCGTGGCAGGCAGCCATTTACAGGAGGACCCATGGGGCGCAGGACAGCAGCCTGCACGGTGGAGCGTGGGTCCTGGTCTGCAGCGGCGCCCTGGTGAACGAGCGCACCGTGGTGGTGGCTGCCCACTGTGTCACCGACCTGGGGAAGGTGGCCGTGATCAAGACAGCAGACCTCAAAGTCATCTTGGGGAAATTCTACCGGGACGACGACCGGGATGAGAAGACCATCCAGAGCTTGCGGGTGAGAGGGGCCACGCCCTGGAAACGGGCTCCGCCTGTGAGCTCCAAACATGGGGCAGTGAACATGCGGCCCTGTCCCCCAGCATGTCCGCAGCAGCCAGAGCCAGGCCCAGAGCAGGGTTCGACATTTCATACTGACTCATACCAGACAGGGACATCCAGAAAGACGATAGAGTCTTTTTTCCTTTGGTTATTTCAAAAGTAGGATAGAGACAAACGCCTTCCATCATTGTGGCCACCAAAAGTTAATCACCGAAGAGTAGAATACACACATGCTTCTCCTAGTAGCATCTATCGTGATGGTGACAAATTTAAAATTGTTGGAACGACTTGCTTAATGGCTGACTTTCCCGAAGCCGCGAGCTCCACGGATGCAGTGACTTGACATTCACCCCCACAGCCTGGCACAGTGCTTGGTTCAAAGGATCAATAAATACTTCTTGAATGAAAGTCAGTCACCTGTTACATTTGGACACTGTCCTAGGGAGGACATAGAGAAGCTTTATCTAATACATGCCTAGCCAAGTTACTACATACTTCTCACTGTCCCAAGCCTCCCTCCCTCTCTCTCTTCAACTCATCTACCATCTGTTTGTCCATCCGTCCGTCCATCCATCTGTCCATCCATCCATCTATTCGTCCATCCATGCATCTACTCGTCTGTCCATCCATCTGTCCATCCATACATCCACTTATCCACCCACCCACTCATCTATCCATCCATCTGTCCATCTAGTCATCCATCCCTACACTTACTCATCTATCCATCCACCCATCCACTCATCTATCCGTCTGTCCATCTAGTCACCCATCCATCCATCTACTCATCTATCCATACACGCATCTACTCATCTATCCATCCGTCCATCCATCCATCCATCCATCCATCCATCCACTCATCTATCCATCCAACAGTCCATCTGTCCATCCATCCATCCATCCATCCATCCATCCATCCATCCATCCATTCATTCATCCATCCATTTTTGAACTCCCACAATGTAACATTCACTGCAAATAGACACAGCAAAGAATAGGCATTTTTGGCCAGGTGCAGTGACACGAACCTGTAATCCCAGCACTTTGGGAGGCCAAGGTGGGAGGATTGCCTGAGCCCAGCGGTTCAAGACGAGCCTAGGCAACTTGGTGAGACCTTGTCTCTACAATAAATCACAAAATCCAGCTGTTCATGGTGGTGTGCATCTGTAGTTCTAGCTACTTGGTAGGCTAAGGTGGAAGGATCGCCTAAGCCCAACAGATTGACACTGGGGTGACGGTGACCATGCCACTGCACTACAGTCTGGGAGACAGAGTGAGACCCTGACTCAGGGAAAAAAAAAAGAATAGGGATTTTTTGAAGAGTTCACAGTCTAGTGGGAGAACCAGATCATGATCAGGTGACACGAGATGCCCAGAGGCAATGCTTTCAAAGGCATTGAAGTAACAGGACACACACAGAAATGATGTACGAGTTATCACAGATGTGAGTTCCTGGAGGCTCCCATCAAAGAGAGTGACCGGCAATATGGGGAAATCAGGAATGCGTTGTAGAGATGTCTTGGGAAACGTCTAGGCATAGCTCTATCTGGGTGGCTTGGAGGCAAATGAAATGTTTCAGTGGAACAAAGGTTATACAGTAATAACTATATGGGTTTGTGCCTTGATGGTGCTAACATGGGTATTTTCAATTATTTATTTGAAACATTTAAAAATTAAGATATTCAGGTAAATATCTGGAGGCCACTCTGATAAAATGGGAACGCTGGCCTCACGTCTGCAGAGTGGTGAGCAACTGGAGAAAGTGGCCACTGCCCACCTTAGATGTGTGTAGGCTCCCGTGCAGAAGTGTGTGGGCCATGTAGCTGGGTGTGACCTCTATGGCAGTGGGTGTCCTCCATGTAGATGGGTGTGCCCTGTGTTCTCCAGCGGGTGAGTGGGCTCCCTCAGATGGGTGGGCTCCCGCTCCTTGCCACCCTCCATCCTCTCTGCTCTCTTAACACCACACCGGCTCTGGGCAGCCTAACAGGGTGCATTCCCTGGCACAGAGCACTTCCCCAGCAAAGAGCCTCCTGTGGTTGCCACCTACAGACTCATCTTCTCGTGGTGCACCCCAGGCCTGGGTGTCATGCCTATGCCACCTGCTCACCCCGCTCCCGGCCCTCTTTGCAGATCTCCGCTGTCATCCCGCACCCCAACTACGACCCCATCCTGCTGGACGCCGACATCGCCGTCCTGAAGCTCCTGGACAAGGCCCGCCTCAGTCCCCGTGTGCAGCCCATCTGCCTGGCCTCCATGCGCGACCTTAGCGCCTCCTTCCAGGAGGCCCATGTCACAGTGGCCGGCTGGAACATCCTGGCAGACGAGAGGAGCCCCGGCTTCAAGGACGAGGCACTGAGCTCGGGGGTGGTCCAGGGGGTGGACTCGCTGCTGTGTGAGGAGCAGCACGAGGACCGAGGGGTCCCTGTGAGCATCACTGACAACATGTTCTGCGCCAGCCGGGATCCCGCCGCCCCTTCTGACATCTGCACTGCAGGCACGGGCGGCATTGCGGCTGCATCCTTCCCAGGGCAGGTGTCCCCTGAGCCCCGCTGGCACCTGGTGGGACTGGTCAGCTGGAGCTATGACCGCACATGCAGCCATGACCTCCCCACGGCCTTCACCAAGGTGCCGCCCTTCAGGGACTGGGTCGAGCGGAACATGAAGTGAGCGGCATCTGCCCGTGGGCGCGTGCTGCATGGTCATGTGGACTGGTGGGCGTGCCGCCATGAGCTCGGCTGTTTCGGGTTTATGGTTTCAGGGATAGCACTCAGGGCCAGGGAGAGCGGTATCTGGTGGTCACTGCCTCCCTGGCTGCCTAGATGGCCACTTGGAAGACGGCTTGCAGGGGCACTTCTTCAGAGAAGACCCTGAGAACACAGACCTTCCCGGCCTCCCAGGGCACAGTGGAGAGGGGGCTGGCAGGGAGGCCGGGCTTCTTGAGGCCTCTTGGGAGGCTGCGTGCTCCAGAATGCCGCCTGCAGGACTGCCCAGCTGTGAGCTCGGGGTGGCTTGGGGCTGGCGTGGGCTTCTGTGGCCATGGCTGCCGTGTACGTGGTCCTTCCCTCCCCATCTCTTGTACACATTCAATAAAGCAAGGGCTGGCTTCTGCCCAACACGTGTGCTGACCCACGTCCCGCACACCCCTCCGAGTTCCCTGTGAGGGCCAACACCTGGCATGTGCCCTTTAAAGTGGCGCCCAGGGCTTTCATCCCCATGATGCCTTTGACACAGCCAGTGTCAACCAGGAGCGTGGTAGGAGAGGAGGGAGATGGGAGCGTCACGTGAGGTGCTCACGGGGGACACCAGGGACGGGGGAAGTCCAATGTGGCTCTGGCTCACGTTCTGAACTTGGCAAGAACCCTGCTGGGGCCTCGGGGAATCTTTCCTGAGCTCTCAGTGTTTGAACCGGCCACAGCTCCTCGCCAGATGGGATAAGCAGGAAGTCCCCATGGAGGAGATATCTCCAGACCCTGCCCCGCCGCCCACGAGGCACCAGCCCACCCAGGCACCTTGCGACCCCTCCAGGGCCTTCTCCTTGGGCGACTCTCCCTCCTGTTTCTCCTCCCCTCCCCTGCCCGTCTCTCTCCAGCCCAGGGCGAGGGTGGGCACGTCGTGCCATGTCCTTTGGACTCCTTCCCACGCCTCAGCCCTTCCAGGACGCCTGCTCCTGGCAGCAGGTGAGGACCCTGCTGGATGCTGGCCTGAGTCATTCAGCCCCGCAGCCACAGTGCCGACCTTTGGTGACTGCCCAGCCTCCCAGCGACCTCCCCTTCCTCCCCAGGGCCCGAGGGGACGTCGGGGTCTTTCCTGGAGCATGTGGGAACTGGGAGCCCAGGCTTCCGAGGGGTCCTCCTGCAGGCCCAGGCGGGGCCCCACTGTCCCCTTACCCATCTCTGAGGCCCTGGGCCTCCAGGGCTGCAGCCGAGACAGGAGTGAGGACGCCTCCCCGTCACTGGGCCCTGTGTGACCCTGAGCAGGGGGAGTGTGCTGGCCGGGCTTTCCTGGGCTTTCCCCCTGCCCAGCCCATCCTCCTGGCTGGATCTGAGAGTGGTGCCTTTGCTCCCAACTGTCAGGATGAATTGCCCAGCGCTGGTGTCTTGGAGTGGTGGCTGTCGATTCTCAAGTGTCAGTGGGCCAGGAATTGGAGCACAGCTTAACCCGAGGCTGCCGTGGCCGACACCGTGGCAGAGGCTGGAGGATTTGATTCTATAAATATTTACTAGGTCACGTAAAGGCTTTTTTTTTAAAACCTAGAAAGCCTGGGTCTTGAAAGTGTCATGGAAGTTGGAGCAATGAGACCCGGATTTCAATTCCTATCCCCGATTTCCCTTCCAAGTGGCCCCAGCCATGCTTGGCTCTCTCCTCAGGTTGTCCTCATTCGCTGGCATGATACACCCCAGGGATGTCACAGTGGTGGCTGTGACGATCGGTGAGGTGTGGGGCAAAGCGGTGACCACAGTGTCACCTACGGGACACAGCTCCTCATGCCTCCATGCCTGCCCAGGCAGGCACTCCCTCTGCGCATGGGCATCGTCACACACCACGGAATCTGAATGCTGGGCCACAATGGCAGCCTTGGTGGGTCTTCACGCCTGCCCCCTGATGTCCACATCCTACCAGCAGGGCTCGGATGCTGGGGAGTGACCTGGCACTCCTGCCAGGCTGTGACAGCCACCCGCCGGGACCAATACTCTCAAGGGGCCAACATGGCCGGGGCATTCAGGCTGTGATGGACAGAGGCACACACAGGACCCCGCTTCCTGGGTCAGGACAGACGAGAGCAGGTCGCGGTGTAAACCACAGAGACACCACTGAACCCCACCCTGGGGACGGGGTGACTGCCACTCCTTCCGCCACGCCTTCCTGTCACCGCTGTGACTCTTTCCTGTCTCCTCCCTTCTAGCACAGAACTGCCCCTACTTCCTCGTGGCACTGCCCAAGCAGCTCCCCTTCCCAAAGCCTCCCTGCCATCCCCCAGCAACAGCCCAGGTGCTGCAAGTTCCTTCTGACACACTCTGGTGAGACACCCCACAGCTCCCTAGGATGCACAAGGGCCGGAGACCCCAACTGCTCAACTCACGTGTGCTTCCAGGTGTCTGTGGCCGGAGGGTCCCGCGTATGAATACAGCCCTCTGTGTGTTTGTGTGTGTGTGTACATATGTATACACACGTGCATGTACACAGGTACATGTGTGTACACCACATGTATACACATGTGCATGGATACTCACATGTGCACACACATAACACATGTACCCATATGCACATCCATACATGCATACGCACACATATATGCACAGCCGTACACATCAGCATATGTGTGCGTACACAGGCGGTCCCTGACTCAAGAGGGTTTGACTCGGGGTTCCATGACTTTAGGCTGGTGCAAGAGTGGCACACACTCACAGAAGCTCTGAGAACCCACACGGCCACTCTGCTCCTCACATTCACATGGAACTCGAGACGGTGAGGGTGAGTGAGTGCTCAGTCACCAACAAGGCTTCGAGTGGATGATACACCCAACCGGGCTCGCTGAGCGTCCTGAGCACGTCCGAGGGACCCAGGCTGTGCGAGGGGCTTGGCAGGTCAGGCGCCTCAATGCGTGTTCAACTCATGGTGTCTTCAGCTTATGGTGGGCTTACCGGGACACGGCCCATTGAAGAAGGGGGCGTCGTGTATATGTCAAGTGTTCCCCAAATCACACAGATTTTACTTGAACTTCATGCATCATGGATGTTTTACCACACAGTTCACAGAAGGTAAGGAAGCCCCGTGTTTTAGCAGGACTGTCTCTCCTCGGGGCGGCCGGGCTTTTTGCCGTGACTGAGTGGCAGCTCACGGCGCATTCTCTCCCGGAAGCCCCTCGGCACCGGAAGTGGGGCCCCACGCAGGACGGGCATTGTTCTTCACAGGCGGGTCTTGGAGTGAGGGTAGACAGGCAGGAAGACACTGTGCGTGGGGCAAGACTTCAAGAACGCCCGGGATCCCTCGGGGCGGGCTGTCTGGAGGGGCTGCTCACTGCCCTCGGTGAAGCCCCTGCTGCAGCGCAGGTCGGGGGCCACCTCACCAAAGCCCACCGACGGTGGGTCCCACACCTGGGGGCTCTTCCTGCCCATCTGCAGACCCCAGCTCCTGTGGTGGTGCCAGGAGAGTGAGAGGTGTTCTAGAAAGGCCCGTTGGGACGCTGTCCCAGGAGTGGGCGGTGGGCCGAGACCCGGCCGTCACACACAGGGCCTGGCAACGACACTCAGTCTCAGCCTGTGAACGTGGGCTGCTGTCCTGGCGGCTGTTGCCATTGCTTTGTTGTTGTTCTTCTGGGGGGGAGACTGGAGGCCGAGGAGCCAGTTATGAGAGGCATAGTGAGGGCTGGAGAGGAGAGGAGCTTTGCGGGTGCTGGGAAGGCCCAGGCGAGTGGAGGCCACGGGAAAGGACAGTGGAGGTCAACAGGGCGGGGGGGGCAGAACAGGGAGGAGGAGCGAGCAGAGGGCCACGTGGGCGGAGCTGTCTGGATGCCTTTCTGAGAGAGGTCAGGTACTGGAGCTCACGCCTGCAATCCCAGTGTCTTGGGAAGCCGTGGTGGGAGGAACCCTTGAGGCCAGGGGTTCGAGACCAGTCTGGAAAACATAGCAAGACCTCGTCTTCATAAAAAAATTTTAAAAATCAGCCGGGGGGGGGGGGGGCTTCTGTGGTCCCAGCCACTTGTGAGACTGAGAGGGGAGGGTCGCTTGAACCCAGGAGTTCAAGGCTGCAGCGGGCTACGATTGCACCGCTGCACTCCAGCCTGGGTGACATCTGCAGTCCTCCAAGGCTCTCTTTCCAGCCGACGCCGTTGTCATCTGGAGCAAGGGGTGTGGGTGTGAACGTGAGTCTTCACCGTCCTCAGGGACTTCAACTTCCTGCAGGTTTCCCACATTCAGCTCCCACACAGAAATGTTCGCTGACACCCTCTCTCCACCCAGAACCCACTGGGAATTGTGTCAGCATCCGTTTCCCACCTGCCATTCGTCCAAGTCCTCCATGCTTGCTGTAGATCACGGGCGGGGACCCAGAGGGCGACTAGGTGGGCTGGCGTGTGCCCTTGGTCACAGCACCCAGGCAGCATGCAGAGGAGAAGCCACAGCAGGCAGGGGAGGATAAACAGCACCCGAGAGAATGTGTCGCAAGCAAGTGTGGGGGGATTTAACCGCAGGCGAGGGGTGAGCGGTCTTCCTCCCTGGAGAGCTGATGGGCGATCTGGGAGGAAGCTAATTCTGGGAGGGAGGAAAAACACTACAAACAGAGGGAGGAACAAGTGCAGGTCTGGAGAAGGGGCTCCTGGCACACCCCAGGAGCCTCCAGGGCAGCGAGGCTGCCGGCCGACGGAATGGGACGGACAGGGCGTATGCAGAGACCACGGCAGGGCCGCTTCAGGGCTGGGAGGATGCACCGAGAGGGCACCGCCAGGGCGGCACGACGTACGCATGCCCCATGCGCTCCCAGAATGGGAGTAAGAGCACTGGGCCGGTAGGTGCAGCCGACGCCCTGGCCTGGGTCTCCTGCGTCCTCCCCTGGACGTGAGAGCAGCCCTGGCGTCTCGTTGCAGCGGCTCTCCTGCGTGTCCTTCTGACAGAGACATTCCTGAGTGGACGGAGCTAGGGCAGCAGGAAAAGTGAGGCCGGCAGAGGAGGCAGGAAGTGAGAGAAACACACGTCTTCACTCCCGCCAGCGCTCTGTCCCAAGCATCGGGGCAAGTTCAGAGTAGGACGGACCGGGCCTGGACCGGGCCTGGAGCTTTACCTTTCTGGACTGTTGGAGGGATGCGGGCCCCGGGGGGCTTGGTGGCAGCGTGCAGCCTCGCGCTGGTCCTGGCAGCTACCCTGCGCCCCAGCAATGCTGGGCCGGGCTGGGCCGTGGGCTACATGTGCCGGGGCCGGGCTTGCGATGGCTGGGCTCGATGGCCGGGTGTGTAGGGCTCATGTTGTGTCCGTGTCTGTAGGGCTCATGTCATGTCCGTGTCTGCCTCACTGAGTGTTTCCAGAGGCCACGACTGCAACTGGTGAAAGGAAAGTCAGCAGGTCAAGCGAGCGAGCGGCCTCCTGGATGCAGATGCAGCCCAGCACTGAATTCTCAGAGGAAGAATGCTGTCATGTTCCTGGCTTCTGGGAGAAGAAGAAGGAACACCGTGACCCTCAATATTAGGCCCGATCGGGAGAAGCCGATGGGGGGACGGGCCACACAGGGCTCAGGAGCACACTTCCTCCCCCCTACTGTGCCGCACAGGCCAGCTCTTCCGCCTCGCCTCCAACTTGCAGCAACCCCCGTGTCTGCAATCCTCCTTTAGAACTAAGTTGCTCAGCAGGAAAATCACCTCCCCCAGAGCAAGGTGCTTCTGGGTGGCCGCACAGTCACCCTGAAGCCACCTGGTGTGTCCCAGGGAAGGATATTCAGAACCTGGACTGGAGCCCCCTGGACGTCGGTGGCCACGGCCGCCTGGCTTGGGGTCTCGCTCCAGCCCTCGATAAGTTGCTCTCGTTCAGTCACAGGCGCTGCTGTAAAGCAAATTAACCTCCCCGAGGACGAAGGATTTCCCTCCACTGGCTGGCTCGTCACGGGGGTCTCACTGGAGTATGGCATCTCGTGTGAAGGGGAGAGGCGGGCCATGGTGCGCCGGTGTCACTCCTGAGAGGTCCTCCATTCCACGTGAGGTCGAGCCCCTGGGAGAGACGCGTGGCGAAGCCAACGCCAAGGCCTTCACACCTGAGGATCCTTGCCACCCCTGACACAGCATCAGGTATCAGAGTGGGAACAGTGGAAGGAAGGACAGACACACAGTGTGTGCTGCCACGCTGCCGTCCCCGCTTCCCTCCAAGAGGTGGAAGGAACCTGCACTCTCCATCGGAATTCACCAGGCAGAAGCGTAGCCCTGAATGGCTCAGCCTCCAAATGACTCAGCCTCCAAATGGCTCAGCCTCGAATGGCCCAGCCTCCGGATGGCTCAGCCACCTGGAGCATTTCTTAATGAGCCGATTCTTCCTGAAGAATGATTATATTTAGCCCAGGCTCCCAGGCTGAATTGAGATTTCTGTGAAGTGACATCTCTCTTCTCATCAGCAAGGAGAGGCAAGAATAGAAGCCCTTTCTTCTCTCTTGGGAACATGTGTTCACCAGAAGTGTGAATGAACTTGGCGCGTCTCTCACTTCAGCCCCCGCCAGAGGTGCGGCCCGGGATGCTACTCCACAATCCGGGACACCAAGCCCGGGCTCAGGCTGCAGGAGCCTGTCTGTGGGGCACAGGGGGCAGCCGTAGCCAGGAACCAGGGTGATGACAACTGGGCTTGGTCACCTGCCCCAGGTCATTCGGAGAGAAGAGAAGAGGAGTGGCCTCACCCAAAGGGCGCCAGACACGGGCGGGCGGGCAGTGCCTGTGGATCTGATTCCCAGGCGACCTGGGCCTGTGTCCACCCACACCCCACACAGGCACCTGGCGCTGCCGCAACGGCCTCCCATGACTCACTGCTCTGAGCCCACATGTCTCTGAGCTGCTCAGTGCTCCTCTCAGCTGCTTCGCCACTCCCCTTCAGCCTGCTCCAGGCTCCACAGCCCACGTGCGGGGAGGTTAGCATCTTTCCTCTGAACAGGAGCACGGCTCAACAATTTCCACTCATGCTTTTCATTCAGATTAAAGGAGGTAACGTTGCTGAAAATCGACATACGCCTATGGTCTTGTGGAAGGCCCCCAATGTCCCTGCTGGTTTATTTTATTTTTTATGCACTCTGAGTCAGAATCTCACTCTGTCGCCCAGGCTGGAGGGCAGGTGTATGCTCATGGCCACCGCATCCTGGACCTGCTGGGTTCAGGTGATCTGCCCACCTCAGCCTTCCAAGCATCGGTAACTATAAGTTCCAGATTTTTTTTTTTAATTGTAGAGGCAAGGTCTCGCCAAGTTGCCCAGGTTGGTCTTGAAACCCTGGGCTCAGGCAATCCTCTCATCTCCATCTCCCAAAGTGAAACCCTGGGCTCAGGCAATCCTCTCATCTCCACCTCCCAAAGTGCTGAGATTACAGGCGTGAGCCAAGGCGACTGGCCTGGTTTATTGCATTAAAAAAGCAGGCTTCAGGTGTCTGATCCTGTCGTCTTAGTGGTTGGGTCAACATTCCCAGCTCACAATTCCTCGGTCATTTAGGAAGGCAGACGTTCCACGCATTCACACGGCATGCCAGGCCCTGTGCTGTCCGCCCTGCAGATGCGACTTGTGAAGCCACAGCAACTAAACCCGTCTTACAGATGAGGGAGTTTAGGTGACACCTCCGATGTCATGTGGCCGGCTCCACCCAGAGCCCAGACAGCCTCCCAGAGCAGCCTGGCAGAGCGCAGAGAGGACAGCTTGCCCAGGGCTCTGCCTTTGCAAAGGACCACACGTGTGCACATCCCACCTCGCGAGCAACTGGGGGTCCCAGTGCAGAGGGGGCAAGGCGAGAACGGCAGCTGCGCTGGGAGCGGTGGAGCCGTGTTTCTCAGCCGTGACAGAGTGGCGGTCCCTCACGGGGCCTGGGGCCACTTTCCCTGACAGGGGTGATCTTTGCCGGCATCCTTCTATGGAAGCAGCGTGGACCTTGTTTCCTCTTCCGTGTTGGGCGTCCTCCACCCACCCCAAGCACCGCAGGAGAGCCCAGACAGGGATGCACTCTTCAGAAGAGCCTCGGGATGGGGGCTGTGTCCCTCCTCTGGTCCCATGAAGCCCATCAGTGGTTGGCGAAGGGCCTGAGGATGACAGAACAGAGGCCCGGGCACGCTGACTCCTTCCGTGGCATATCCCCTGGTCTCTGGCAAAGATCTGGCCACGTCTGTGTCCACGGGAACGCCCACGGTGGATGTCCCGCGTGGCAGGGCAGCCTGCTCCCACCATGAGGACACCGTGATGCTGACTGGTTGCCCCAGAGAGGGCGATGGCTCATGCCTGGCCACCATGGCCCTGCAGACCACCCTCTGTGTTCCCAGGAGTAGGCATGGCAAGGACCGTGTGGGTGGGCTCCATAGGCTTGCATCCCTCCCACTGCAGCTCCCAAGGGGCAGAGGTGGGCTGGAGGGACGTAGGGGTCGAGGTCCCTGGCAGCTGGCTGGTCACAAAGGTCTCAGCTCCCGGCTGGGGGTCTTATCTACCCAAGACCCCCAAGGCCCATAACCTCCCTTCAGGCTTAGAGTGGGTGGCTGTCCCCTGCCGCCACCAGCCCAGAGCCTGCACTGCCGCCCCTAGAGTTTCCCTGCCCCCTTCCCACACCCTTCCGAAGGATCCCTTCACTAAACTGCCTGGATTTACTTAATGTGAGTGCGCTGTCTTTTTCCAGCTGGGGCCCTGACTAAAATAACCGCTGATGCCTGTGTAACCTTGGGCAAATTCCTCAATCTCTTGGCCTTAATTTTCTCCTCTGTAAAATGGGGTGATTCTGTCTTCTGTGGAATCAGACAAGGTTATACACATAAAGCATCGTGTCACACACCACAAGCACTCGGCGGTTGCTGAGGCCGCACTGCCAGAGCCGTGATGTCCCAACTCACGCACGAGCTCGGGTCAACCCCAGGGACTCAATTCCTGCAGCTTGGTTAGGCCAAGTTGCCCACCAATAAGGCAGAGAAGGACAAGTCCCATGCATCACAGTCCACTGCTAATCCAAGTCACCTGTAGAGAGCAGGACATTGGTCTTTGCCCTCAGGCCCGTGAGCCGCGCTCATCAGGGGCACCCAGGGCCGTGAACCAGGTTCGGGAAGGGTGTCTAGCCATTAGATTCCACTGCACACATCGGGGCATCCCATCTCCCTGCTTCTGCCCTAACACTGGAGTCTGGGGGCACAAAGGGCCCAGACTCCCGTGGTGCTCCTGCCAGTTTGCGGGCTGGCTGTGTGCTGGCCTCACGTCCAGGCTTTACCTACACGGCGGGTCAGGAGGCTGGCCATGGGTGACCTTGAGGAGGCACTGGGGGCACATTCCGGTCAGGGGCTGGGCTCCCTGGCAAGCTCAGCGCTAGACTCACCAGTACCTGCAGCTTCTGTGACCCAGGGCAGCTCCCACCCAGCCCTCCTGACCTGTCCAGCTTATGGCATCTCCACACGCCAACCCCAGGTGGCCATGTCAGCTTCTCCCGTTCTGAGATGAGGAAGCCAAGAATGAGAGCCCAGGCAAGAAGTGCAGTCCAGCATAGGCAGAGCGGTTTGGATGTGTGGGGGGGGTTGGGGGGATGGGGGGAGCAGGGTGTGGGCAGGGCCTCTGGAAGGTGTCCCAGACGAAGAGGCCAGAGCCCTCCCGAAGGCATCCCCAGAATGAGGCGCTGGAACCCTCCACAAGGCACCCCCAGCGGGGCCAGAACCCTCAGGAAGGTGTGTGGCCTCGCTATTTTCTAAGAACCTCTCCGGGCATCTTCATGGGCAGTGAGTGTCGACAATCACCACCCCAGCTTACTTGAAAAATGGGTAATTTGTGTGGATGCCGGCAGGAGCCCTCTGGCACGAAGAAAGCACACCTGTGTCTTCAAGCAAACAACGATTGGGCAGAACTGTCTGTCTTAGTCCCCGTGCTGTGACAGGCCTGGTGTCGGGCAGCTGAAGGCAAGTGCCCAAGCACGGGACGGGACATCGGGGTGTGCAGAGGAGGCGAGTGGAGTGGCCTCCCCTTCCGACCCGGACATGACTGGGGTTCCCAGACTCTCCCAGGTCCTCAACACTCAAAACATGGCTGGGCGTGTTGGACGTTCAGGTGCAGCGCTCTCCATGCCTGCTGCAGGGATGGAGGGATCAGGGCGGTGTTCACTCATGCCTGTTTTAAAGGGCTGCTGACAAGGAGTGGAGTGGCTGAGACCACAGATATCCAGGCCAGGAGGGCCGGCCCCCAGCAGAGAGAGAAGCGGAACCCCCGAAATGTGCCACTAAAAAATGAGACAGTGAGCGGGTCTGACAACCTCAGACACAGTCGCAGCCTACCCGGCAGGGCTGAGGAGTCAGGCCCGGCACAAGCATGAGAAGGTCGTTCCCACCTACCACTGTGTTCCGGAGTCACGCCGCGGTGAACAGCAGCTAGCGTTGGCTTTCTGTTTTTGATGGCTTGAAGAGGAGAGTGAAGCCAGGGGCCCAGATGGAGGGGTGGTTTGGGCCTTCTTTCCTTTAATGAGAAACGGGAAGTTGGAGGGGCTCTGCAGGGTCCTGTCATTTAAGGGGTTTGGAAAGGCGGAGGCACGAGGGCACAGAGGGGCTGGGCCCGGGCTCCGGAGCGCGCAGGGGCTGTTTTTAACTTCCCCCGGGTTGCCCCTCATTTCTTGTGCTCTCTCACCTGCCTGTCCCCCCTCGGAGGTTCCGCCCAAGAGGCTGCCCCGCGGGCTCGCAGGAGGAGGTGCGCGCTCCTCCGGGCGTCCTGGGGCAGACTCGGGCTTCAGGGCTCGCGGTCTCTGGCCCGCTCAGCTCTCAGCCCGGCGAGGCCAGGCCAGGCGAGGCGAGGGACAAGCCCCTTCGAGGGCCCAGGACACCGCCCAGGTCGCTGCGGGGCGGGAGGGCCGAGGCTTCCCGACGTCGGCGCCGGCAGGTGGGCACCCACGGTCCCGCGGGGCTCGCGCTGGCCGGCGCCAGCGTTCGTCTCCTGGCCGGCCCCGCGCGGTGGGAGGGTCGAGGGGCGCGCGGGCGGGGGTCTCCTCGGGCCCGCGGCCCAGGCGGGAGCCCAGGCTGCGCC
>NW_007256220.1:188370-240638 GCF_000164805.1 Carlito syrichta | reverse complement strand
CACCCACTCCAGGGAAGGTGGAGGTGAGGGCGCTTCCCGGAGGATGCGCCAGGCGTCGGCGGGTCTGGCAGGGGCAGCGCGGACGCCGGCGGGGATTTGGGCTCCCTGGTCTTCCGAGTAGGAGGTCACGTCTGCCTCCTGAGACCAGTGGGCTGGAGAGAGCGCTTTTGATGTAAATGGCGGCAGACTGTGGCAGGAGGCAGGAGGGTTACCGCGAGGATGCCTTGACGCCCACACCTCCCAGCAGAGGCCGGGAGCAGAGTCCCCCTCGGTCCCCCAGGAAACTTTTCCGGCTTGGTAGAGGCTGAGGAGCCAGAGGAAGACTCATGGGGAGTCCAGCCCTTTGGTTGATTCTCGCAGTCGCTGGAGAGACCGGGGTCCCCGTGGCGGAAACGAAACTCAGGTCCGCTGGCTGGGGGAGTCTGGGGTGCTGGCCCTTCGGTGCCCCGGTGAGTGTCACCCGCTCCACAGGCCATGCCAGGGACTCAGTCTCCACATGGGAGTGAAGAGCTGGTGTCCGAAGCCAGGTCTCCAGACTGCAGCTCCAGCCAAGGGAACATATTTCTAGAACGGTCTCTGTGTCCAGGAGAGGGACCTCGCTCCTTTTCTGTCCCCTGGAGTCCTTCCAGGTGGTCTGGCATCTTGTCCTCGCAGGAAACATCTCCTGCTTTGTCCTGACAGGTCTGCCCAGTGGATCTTGTTGATCATGATTCTCCAGAAAAGGCTCTGGGAAGACATCTGTGTCCAGGAAGGGGTGCTCTGGCGACGCAGATCTCTAGAAATAAACGTGAGGAGTCCACAGGGCTGCATGCCAGGGCCTTCCTGCGTTTAACTGAAAGGGCTTTCACCTTAGGAAAGGTGGGTGGCTTGTCTGGTTGCCTCCAGAGCCCCTCTAGGTGCCTCTGCCCTGCCCAGAGGCTGGCTTGGAGAACACCTGCAAATCCTGCACCCAGCTCACTCCCGCCTCGACGGCCAGGCAGAAGAGAGAGGGGCTAAGGCAGCACCCCTAAACCAGGTGTGCTTGTGTTCCTCTGTCCCAGGTGAGAGCTGCCCAAAGATTTGACATCAAAGACAAAGCAGTGTGGTTTCGGCATTTTAACAAGACTTGGCCAGTTAATGCCATTTGTGGGCTGTGTCTGGTGAAGAAAAGATTGGTCGAACGAACTTGTGTCTGAGATGAAAGAACTGAAGAACATGGGAGGCTGGAGGGACATGCAGAGGAAGCCCCACGTCCCCTTGCTGTCTGGCAGCGTGGCCGAGGCGTCCTCCGGGGGCCTGGTCTTCCCTTTCCCCTCCTCCATCTTTCCTCCCAGGAGCACTCACTGAACACGGCCGGGTGGGACCCTCAGGCGAGGACCCGGGGGTGCGGGAAGCCGGGTGGGACTCTCAGGCGAGGCCCCGGGGGTGCGGGAAGCCGGGAGGCTGTTCATGTGGACAGCCAGGTTCTCGTGCCTCTGCCACTGGCGCGCCTCCTAAAGGAATGTTCGCGGGCTCACCGGGCTCCCTGTTGGCCTCTGCCTCCGACTGTGGGGGCTGTGTCCTGGAAGCTTGTATCGCTGGGAGGGACGCACAGTGGCCGTGTGGGTGCCCGCGTTCCAGCTCAGCCCCAGCAGGTCGGCGTCTGGGGACAGGGTGGCATTGACTGGGTGATGTCAGCTCCGTCAGCAGCAGGTGCTGGCGACCTGCTTTTGGGGAATTATGAGAAGCAACGGGGCTGGTCATGTTTGCTCGGCACGCCGCCCGCAAGGCTCACTCGAGTGCACCGTCACATCCGATTTTTCCAGTAGCTCTGTGAAGCAGGCAGTCCAACCAAAATAGACTTCAGGAATAGAGTTATATATAGAGAGAGTGCCGTGTTTCCAGGAGGATTCCAGGACTTGGCAGAGCCTCGGGGGTTCTCATCCGGAAACGTCAGTTCACATCGAAGGGCGTGCGAGGACGGCCCAGGCAGAAGACACCAGCTCCTCTGGGCCCTTGGGCACGTGTGTACTCAGATTGCCTGGAGTGTGCGTTCATGGCCATGCGCTTGACCTTTGCCTTTCTAGAGCACATCTAACCACAGTCTGGGTGTTTGAGGGTTTTGATTGTTTGTGGCTGGGATTCTGTAGCCATCAACAGGCTCTTTGTGAGTTCCACAGCCCTGAGAGGTGCTTTCTTGCAAAGCACGGTCTGACTTCACAGTTGAGACCGCCTACAGCAAGAATTATGGAGGTGGCTTCTAGGTCCCTGACCCAAATGGGAAAGAGATTATAAGTAGTTGGTGGCAGCAAGGCCAGTGTCCGTTGCTGATGGGGTCACAGCAGAGTGCTCAGGGTTGAGGAGCCAGGCATTTGGGAAGCATCTTCCTGGAGATGGGAGTGGCTGGGTCATCGTGTGTCAGAGACCTGAGACGAGCCGCCAGCTCCCAGGAGTCAGGGGTCAGGGCAGGAACTAGCCACGAGGGCCTGGGCTTTGGCTGGACTGAGAGAGAGTGGGGCAGAGACTGTTGACAGCAGAGAAACCCTGGCCGGGGAGACCCCTGGGCTCTCACTTCCAGCAAACAAAAGCGAAACATGGCAATCGCTTGGTCCCTGCCCCTTGGGAATGAGGCAGTCAGCTGGCGGAGGCCCTGGAGTGGACTTGCCGGGTGGGCGTGGGCTCGGGTCCAGGGGGATTTGCACAGTGTGTGCTTCAGGCTGGCTGGAATTTCATGTCTCATTTTCTCATTTTCCAGAATATAGAAATCTGCCTCCTTGGGTAAAACAGATAGCAGAACTGTGAGGAAGCAATTTCACGTTTCCTAAGACCGTCTCGTGTGAGTCATTGGAAGCCTATTCTCAAGAAGTAATTTCCAAAACCAAGTGTCGCTGGTGACGCGGAGATGTCAGCTTATTAGAACCCAAAAGGCAGGTCTGCCCTCCGTGGATGGCCGCCTCTGCCCCTGTGCCAAGTGGCATGGGCAGGTGTGCCTGTCCCCTCTGGCCTTGGGTTTAAGGATGTGTCAGGCGAGAGGCCCTTCAGAGAGGATGCGTCAGTGCACAACTGAGCAACATTTAAAACCAAGTGTGAGATTTCTGGGTCAGTGTGCCATAAATCCCACAGTTCAGAAGAGCAAGGCTTTTTCAGAATTTCAGCTCAACACAGATTGATTTCCGTGTAAATCCTCCGTGGCCAGCACACGTCGCCCACATGCCTGCCTTCCCCCCTTTTAAAGGCAAACTCAGTGGTGCTTTATCTTGAATTTTATCTGCTGGGCCAACTTGCCCCTCGTGAGGAACCGGGTTCACCCTGCCTGCTGACCACCCGCCATGATGCTCTTAGAACACCACTGGGTTGATGCCTCCCCGTGATGGGCACTTGCATCCCTCCCAGGATGACCTTGGGCTTGGTTTTTCTGTAGGAACACGTCCTTGCAGCTGAAGAAACCTGACAAGTCCCCCAGGCCTGGCCGCGGCCTTCACTCCAGTCCTCAACAGCTGTGGGGGGCGGGCGGGAGCTGGGCAGAAACGGCTTAGAATCCAGATTACGGCAAATCTCTTTATTTACCAGGACCGTGAGCTCGCTGCCTCCTCCCCTGCCTGCCCCTCATGCAGCCCTCCCACGCCAAGCCCTTGGCGTGAATTAATTGAGAGGTGTTTAAAAACGCCCTGTCCCTAAGAGCTCCCGCGGGCTGGAGGCAGACAGCACGTGCTTGTCTTGTCAGGAGAATCAAAGGAGCCGGCCTCTCCTCGGAGGCCTATGGGGGGGTCTTCACGTGATGTCAGAAGACACAATGGCCAGCAGCACCCTGAGAGGATGAAGTCAGGTCCGAAACGTTGGAACACCTGACCTCTGAGTGCCAGGCTTCTTAACTGTTTCTTAACCGAGTCGATGTGCGTTGCTTTTTCACCCATGTTCATTCTCCATCTCACTCCATGAGCGGCTGTGCCAGCTGTTCTGTACTGCCGTCTGGCCGTGTTGGTGACAGGCTCCATGGACATCCTGCCCCAGAGGACAGAGCGAGGGGCCGGACTCGCTCTGTGACTGGACTCCATCTGTGTCGGCCCAGCCCCTCCAGCGTGGACGGCAGCGAGGGTTAAAGGCCTCGAGTGAGGTCCCTGGGGACAGGGAGAGGTCCACTGTCCCCACACCCCCTGCACACCAGGGACCGCATGTCAACTGCGGAGAGTGTGTGCCTTGGCTGCGTGTGGTGGGGAGCCATCTGTCACTGCTTGTCATCTGGGCAGAACTTTCCGTCATGCGGGCCTGTCTTCCCCAGGGGCCCAGCCACCGTGCCCTCAGGCCCCTGGAGCTGGTGACAGGGTGGGAAGGGGTCTGAGACTTGCCTCCTGAGCTCTGTGCTTTTCCCAGGGCTAGACGGAGGCATCAGTCCTGGGGGCTGTGTGTAGCTCATGGAGGATTTTTGAATAGGTTTTAATTATTTTCCTGTATTTAAAAGTGTCTTCAGCTTCTCTTAAAAATTGGGAGATCGAGCCAGGCTCGGTGGCTCAGCCTGTAATCCCGCATCTTTGGGAGGCTGAGGTGAGTGGTTTGCCTGAGCCCGCGGGTTCGAGACCCGCCTGGGCAGCGAGACCCCATCTCTACAGTAAATCAAAAAATCAGCCGGGTGTGGTAGCGCATGCCTGTAATTCCGGCTACTCGGAAGGCTGAGGTGGAAGGATCGCCAGAGCCCAGCAGGCGAGGTTGCGGTGGCCGGGAGCGACCACTGCACTCCAGTCTGGGCGACCGAGTGAGACTCCAACTCAAAAAAAAAAAAAGAAAAAAAATTGGGAGATCTGGCTGGGCACAGTGGCTCATGCCTGTAACCCCAGCACTTTGGGAGGCCAAGGCAGGAAGAGTGGTTGAGGCCAGGAGTTGGAGACCAGCCTGGATAACATAGCAAGAACCCATGCCAAAAAATAAATAAATAACTGGACATGGTGGCAATGCCTGTAGTCCCAGCTATTTGGGAGACTGAGGTAAAAGGATCCACTGAGTCCAGGAGGCCAAGGGTGTTGTGAGCTGTGATCATGCCACTGCACCCCAACCTGGATGACAGAGTGAGACCCCGACTCCGAAAAACAAAACGAAAACCAATGGCGAGATCTGATGACATGGCTGCCCTTTGGTCCTGGCCCCGAATGGGTGATCGCCACCCAGCGCTACCTTGAGCACTTTGACATGTATACACTTACTTAACTTCCACAAGATAGCACAGCAGGGGTGATTGTGACCCCAGCCAACAGGTTGGTCACGGAGGCACAGGGCGGAGAGGCGACTTGCGCAGGACCTTGCTGCTAGGGCGTGGCAGGGCCAGGCCTGGAAACCTCCCCTGGCTCCCGGCCATACCTCCTGCTCCAGCAGGAAGAGACAGTCTGCGGGCCGCCTCCAGAGACAGGGCCCATGATGTTCAGGCTGGGCCACTTCTCTTGGGTCCCCACCAGACCCCACACCTCAAAGAGCCTGGTCTCTACCCTCGTGGGACACACTGTTGCCTAGGGGTTTGGGTTTGAACAGTTGTTCTGAATCTCGTCTCTGTGTGGCAAAAGGAAATTCGGGCTACTTTAAAATTCCCTTCACCATTTCTTATTTCCTTTACCTGTACTCCGGGCTGTTCTTAAGAGAGCTCAGAGCACTCTGTCACCCAGGCAGGAGTGCAGTGCCACCTTTGGGCTCAGGCGATCCTCCTGCCTCAGCCTCCTGAGTTGCTGGGAGGATGGGCATGGGCGAACCACACCTGGCTACTTTTTAATTTTTGGTAGAGGTGAGGTCTTGCTATGCTGCCCAGGTTGGTCTTGAACTCCTGGGCTTAGGTGATCCTCCCATCTCAGCCTCCTGAGTAGCTGGGACTACGGGCATGTGCAAACCACATCTGGCTTATTTCTAAATTTTTGATAGAGTTGATGTCTCACTGTGATTTCCAGGCTGGTCTTGAACTCCTGGGCTCAAGCCCTCCTCCAGCCTCGGCTCCCAAAGTGCTGGGATTGCAACCATGAGCACCGCGCCCGGCCTTCTGTGGATTTTTGAGAGTGGCTGCTCCTCATCCCCCACGGATGGCAGCCAGTACCAGGGCTCTGTCCACGCTGGTGTCTGGCGCCCTTGGGACATCCTTCTTCTGGGAATCCCAATTCCCATGGCTTTCCATCCTCTGTATTAGAAAAAGTTTCTCCTCAAACACACCATTTGGCAGTTGTGAGACAATTGCCACGTACCAACCGTGTTCAGAGAAACCGCTAGAAAGAAACGCAGATAGGGCCGTCTACTGAGTCTAGTCAAAGCTTGTATGACCCAGTAGACGCGACTGCCCCGTCCTGGGATGCCCCGAGTAGCCTTGCGCCCTTTCACAGATGGGGCTGGGACTTGGAGGCTTTCACTTCAACGCTCCGGGATCTTGGCATCTGGTTCCCCGTGCCGAGACCGTCCACCTCTAGAGGAGAGCTGCGTGTCCTTGACTTTCACGAGTTTTCCCGTTGCTTTGCTTTGGCTCATTTTGCTTTCTGCCCCAGTGGGTGTCTCCAGTCATTTGATCCAAGAAAACAAGCCCGTCTCTGAGGAAAAAGCCCTCACGAGTCATGCCGTGTGTGGTGAGTGAAGAGGGCAGCGGCACTCTCAGGAAGGGCGAGGGCTTCTTTGAGTAGAGACGTGACATTCAGAAGAAAACGCCACCACCAGAAAAAGTGGGAATGAGTTCAGGGAAGCGAGGGTGTGGCGGGTCCCGTCTGTGGTCATCAAATCAAAGACATCAGGTGGCGGAGGGGCCGTAGTTCGTGAGGAGAGGAGGCCAAGGGGACAGCGGAAAGAGCCGCTGCTTCCCGTGAGGTGTCGGGCGGAAGCCACCTGCGGCAGACCCCATGAGCTTTTTGTTTTTAACTCAGTCTTTACTTGAAAGGACAGTTGGGTGGGGCACAGTGGTCCCAGCTGCTTGGGAGGCCAAGGTGGGAGGCTCTTACGCCCTGGAGAGTGAGGCTGCAGTGAGCAATGATCACGCCACTACACTCCAGCTTGGGTGACAGAGTGAGACCCCGTCACCAAAAAGAAATACCAAAATAATAGAACACTTAGGGTCTGACAGGCAACTTTGCGGGAGAGTTGATGGAAATCGCAGAGGATAAAGTGCTGTTCGTGGGGGAAACAGTGGGATAGCAAGCGACACAGCACATCTCAGACACGTGCCACATGACTGAGGGTATTGTTTTTATTGTTTGTAACGTGTGGTCTAGAGAAAGTGTCATAAGCACACATGGAGCCCATTTCTAGGACCTGGTAAAGAGTGACGTGAGCCTGGACTGAGCCTGTCCCGGAACTCTGGAACTCAGAACTGTCCGTCAGCCGACTCTGTGGACGCCACGGGCTCTTAGTCCTGAGAGGAGCACTGGCTCTGAGACTACGGCCACTGCCAACATTTCACGCAAAGCACTCGTTGGCAGGGGCTTACCTGCGGGTCTGAGAATTCCAGTGTGGCTCACGTGCCCAGATGTTCCTGCCTGGGATGCTGGCAGAGCTTGGCTGGCCTGAAAGTGGCTCAGGTGGGATGTGTGTGTGTGAGGCTCATGGGAGGGGTGTGCAGCGGCCATGCCCAGGAGGGACTGGATGGAGCCAGGCAGGTGGGGTGAGGCAGCCAGGACCAAAGCCTCATCACCACAGGGAGCCCTGGGCAGGACCGGCCCTGCCAAGTGGGCCAAATTCAGGAAGGAGCTTGACTTTCCAATGCCAGCTTCAGTCAGCCATGGAGGGGGCTCTGGAGGCCTCGTCGCAGGGCATGCCAGGGAGAGCACAGAGATGGGGGCTGTCACAATCCCAGCACTGGGCGATCGAATGATCCTTCAGTCCTGAAGGTGGGGTGCGGGGTCGAGGAAAGGCACCACGGTGTCCATCAGTGTCGCCAAATGCAAATGTTTTTGGGACAATGAGGTGGGGCGGTGGCTTCCTCTGACCATCCAGACCCCTGCGAGGCATCTTCTAAGAAGGTCCCGTGACTTGCCAGTAAGGGGGACAGGTGCCTGTGAGTCAGGAGTGTCTTGCTGTCCCTGTGATGCCTTGCTGGTCAAGGGTACGGGTTCCATGAGTCAGGAGGGGGCATCCAGTGACCTGCTGTTCGCCAGGGTGATCGCAGTTAATAGCAGTGGACTTTGCACTTGAGAAGGGGACAAGAGGAGATTCTCTGTGTCCTCATCCGGGAGACGGGCTGCGTGTGTGAGCTCCTGGATGCGTTAACTCGCTTGATTCTTTCATTCCACATGTGGCCATGCATCCCCATGGCATGCTGCACCCTGTAAATACACGTGGCTCTTCTCTGCAAGCTGAAAGTAAATACATCTGGGCTGTGCCTTTGCGCAGGTGTGGCGGGGGATGTGGGTGGGGGGAAGTCAGGGCGTACCTGCCTCTGCTCTGCTGCGACCATCCCATGCAGCCCCTGAGTATGGGTGGTGGTGCTTTTGCTTCCTGCCGCCTGCCAGGGATGCCACAGCCGGTGGGAGATGGCGGCCTGAGGCTTCTGCCTTGGCGAAGTCCTCCCAGTCTCATCCCTCTAGTCCTGAGAAGAGTGTGAGCTGGGTAGAAGGAACCACAAATGAAGGGTTGGGACCCTGGTGTGGCTGTCCCTGGTGTCTGCACTGTTGGCATGTTGGCATGCTGTTGGCATGTTCCTGCCAGTGCTGATCCTCACAGAGTCCTGACCTTGAGGAAAGGGAGCAGTGGCCTGGGCAATCCTTTTTTGGAATACCCGGGCGTTACTCCACTGACTCCTAGGACATCGAGGCCTAGGGCTGTGTGGACGCTACCCTGGTCCGCGGGGAGATGCTAGTGCGTGTTCAAACACGGAGGGACATGCCACACACACGCTGAGGCCGTGAGAGCCGTGCCTCTGTGGGGACCTCATTTCACACACGGATTCTCCCTGGTTTCTGAGACCACAACTCTGACCATTCTCATGCTGGCTCAAGGCCACTATCATGGCGCCCACGATGCAGAGCCTGCAGAGCCCAGGCCTCTGCAGATGGCGTCCTTCCTTTCTCCCTGACCCGCTTTTCACAGCTTCGGGTCTGTTCCTCGATGCGGCCGGTAGATGCTGTGCCACTTCCAGGACCAGGGAAAGACATCGTGGATGGGTCCATCCACGTGGACAAAATGCATTCACATGTAGAATCAGCCAGCTTCAGGGCTCTGAAGCATTCCCTCTTCCCTGTTAAAGAAATCATTTTTAACAGAAACATTTACCGTGCTGGCTTCTGGATCAGAGGCTCTTTCCCCAGAATCAAAGACATAGCTTCAGCGGCAGCCGCTCCCAATACTGCGGAAGGCATAGGGCTAGGGAGTAAAAGATGGGCCCGCCCCACCCTGCCCTCTAGGAGTGCCCAAAGCCTTGTCTGCCTTCTGAGACATCTTTCCATGCACCTGTAGACATCCTGTTCCTAACGTGCATGTGGGTCGTCCCATACAGACCGCCGTAGGCTTTGCCTTTCATTCAAGGCCCATGAGCATATAAGGTGCCATATACCCACATAGGTTTGTACACACACGTTTGTGTGTATGTATGTGTAATGCACACATCACACATATGCCCTAACAGCTGATGACAGTTCACTGTGTGGTTACATGGCAGCAGCCGTCACTAACCATGGTTGACAGACCTGGGCCGTGTCCGAGGCTGCGATCAGAGCAGTCTTGGTGGGAAGATGACTGGGGCTGGCAGGGGTCTGAGACCAGTGAGGGGCGGCAGCAGTCTGTGGGAGAGGCTGCGGCTGAGTGACGCCAAGGGCTGGATGCAGGTCACCAGGTTCAAGGATGTTCGGAAGGACTCGGCCACCAGGTGATGGAGGGTGAGCGGGAGGGCCTCGGCCATGGAGTGGCAAGCACGGGGAGGATGCTCGAGTGAAGACACTGGGTTTACCCGGGTCAGAATTTGTAGGTGAGGACCTCGTGGGACACTGGCTGGGCCGTGGGCTCCGTGAGAGACCGTTGTGATCATGGGCGGGAAGCCTCCCGTCCCCAGCAGAGCATGAAGCTGGAAGGAGGCACTGGGCCGAGGGGACCTGGGAGTGAGGAGTGACCTGCACAGGGGCTGGGAGTCAGAGAGAGCGGGTACCTGGGCACGGCCCAGGGTGCCTTGTGCCTGAGAGAGGGTGTCCATGGGTTCAGAGAGCAGCCGCTAGGGATGGCCCTGAGGCCCCTGCCAACCTCGCCAGAGCTGGTCAGTACACACCAGGAGGGTGAAGAAAGGCCGGAGGGAGTGCGGGTGCTGTGGCCTGGTGTGCTGTGGTGCCCTCCAGGACTCAAGCCCCGGGCACACGGTCACCCCTCGCGGGCTGGAGACTCACCCAGCTCATGGCAGGGCGGCTTCTCGGAAGAGGTGATGCTGGAGCTGGGTGTCTTCCAGGGAGCTTCCTCCAGGCTGCCCGGGCCCGCCGTGGCCCACCGTGCCTGCCAAGCGTGCCAGTGCCTCTCCTCTGTCTGCCGCAACCCGCCATCTTTCTGAGCATCAGGGCCGTATCCGTGGCTTTGTGCCTCATCTTACCATCACTGCGATGAGTGTCGGGTGTTTTTTGCAAGTGTGGCAGTCAAGGGCAGGGAGGGGAGGACGGCACCGCGTGGGGTCCTGTGGCCCAGTTCTGGGTGGGTCTGAGACGGCCGCAGCCTCCTCCGGGGGGAGGCTTGGTGAGAGACGAGGCCGTCATGACTCCGTGGAAGAGGCCCAAAGACTGAGAAGCAGAGGCCGATCCTGGCCTGCTCTGGGGGCTCCTGCAGGGGGCGGGCTGGCTCTGGGACCAGCCCAAGTTCTGCAGCCTAGGAGCTTGAGACCCCACAGCTTGGAGCCCACCTTCGAGCCCAGCCTGGAGTGCCAGTCCGTACCATCACCTGGGATCTGCGGTGACTTCGGCAGCCTCATGGATTTACCGTTTAAGCCTCCCCAAGTCTCCTGGGCTGGGACTCCTCTCTCCCGTCACCCCCTCCCTGCTCTTGTGCGGCTTGTGACACGTCCCTGACCCAGCCTCCTTCCTGGCCCCTGAGCGCCAGGTCCTGGTGTGCAGCCATGTGTGTCCCATGGCATCTGGGTGTTCCCATCTCAGACATTTTCTCTGGACCCAGGTTCTGGGTCCTCTGGCCTGCCCAGAGTGTCCGTCCATCCCACGACGCCACTGAGGTGCGATGGCTCCTTGGTTTTCCCCGCAGCCTCATTTCGGCACCCACCCGAGTTTTCCCACCTCAGGAAGTAGGGCCTCCATCCACCCAGACGCACGAAGCCTCAGCCGTGGGCCCCGACCCGCCCGTTCCCGTCCACCAGCCCAGCCTACACGCGAACTCGAGCTCGGGTCTGGCCTCCTCCATGGTCACCGCCTGGACAGCTGGCATGGCTCGCCCGATGCTGGCTGTCTCCTGACCTTCAGTTCCTCACGTGCCCCGTGGTCCTGCCCGCCCTTCCGTTCTCTCCCCAGGGCCTGTCCTCACTGCACCTCCCGCGCTGTGCAGACGCAGACACCCCCCTCCCAGAGCCTTCTCTGGCCTCGGGGGCAGCTGGCCACTCCAGCCTCCCTTCCTCGGGCTGGCCCTTTTCCTGTCTGCGTCTGCCCCTCTGGAGAGCGGGTGCTGTGGCCTGGTGCACGGTGGCCCCCTCCTGGACCCTAGTGTAAGGCACACGATCTCCCCTCACGGGCTGGAGTCTCAACCTGCTTCTGGGAGGGCGGCTTCTCGGAAAAGGTGATGCTGGGGCTGGTCGTCTTCCAGGGATCTGTCCTCCTAGGCTGCCCAGCCCCTCCGTGCCTGCCGAGCGTGCCAGCGCCTCTCCTCTGTCTGCCACGACCCTGCCATCTCTCCGAGCATCAGAGCTGCGTTTGTGGCTTTGTGCTTCACCTTGTTATCGTCACTGCAGTGAGTGTCAGTGTCATTGTGCCATCGACCTCAGGACAGACTTGTGAGGAGAGGGGACAGGGACTGGAGGGCGGGGTGGGTCGGAGGCCGAGCGAACATGGCTTTGGGCTTGTGGGGCCCTGGTCCCTCGGCGAGTCCTGGGAGTCAGTGGACCATCCCCGTGCCCCAGTCAGTCACAGGCCTTCTGATGGCCATGGCTAGACAGTTACCCGGGCGGCAGCTCGCCTCATGAAGCTGAGAGTGTGCCTGTTGGGGTCAGCCCTGCTCCCATCCTGCTGCTTGGGAAAACAGCAGCCTCCAAAATGCAGTGGGGGTAGTCCGGGCACCTCCATGCTGCCTGCCTCCTGAGGCCGCTGACTCTGCCAGACCCGCCTTCCTTCCGCTTGTCCTTGCTCCTCTGAAGGAACACGAGGAGCGGCTGGAGTGAACTTGACGTTCTGTCACAAAGAACGGGCTTTTAAGTCCCAGGGAGTGTCCTGGGGCGTTCGGCCGCAAAACTCAGGCCTGAGAGCTGACGAGGGAGGGAGGAGCTGGCATCGTGGTCTCCCTATGCCCCAAGGCTCTGTGCACGCGCTGTTCCCACGGGGTTCCCCCTCTGGCCTAGCAGGGACCGTCTTGCTGTTGGCTCCTGTGTTTCCCAGTAGCCCAGGGAAAGGTGCTCTTGGATCTGGTGCTCATTTCCGGAGTGTTCTGGTGACTGGCCATGCCGGGGGCAGGTGTCCTGGCAAGACGGGAAAATAAAGCTAGTGGCGTCTTCCTTCCCAACTTGGCCCCGTGTGCAAGAGCCTGATGCCGGCGGTGGCAATGGAAGCCTTCCTGGGCTCCACAGGGCATCAACAGCTGGACCCACTCTCCTCTTTCTGAAAAATGCCTGAGGCAGGATCCAGCCGGTGTCAGCTGCTAGTTCCGAGGGGGAGGTCGAGGCTCAGCAAGGTGCCTGCTCTCCGGCCTCTTCTGGCATGGATCCATGGTTCGTGAGAGAACCGAGCAGACACGGACGGTGTGTTGGCAGCCTTGGCCCTCCCTCTTTCTCGGAAGCCTCCCGGCGGACTTCAGGGCACATCACCCCGGTCGGTGGCACTATTGCATCCACACGTGACTTCTCTGCCATCGAGAAGGCTGGTACGTGTCCTTCTCTGCAGGGTTCCCTTCTGGGGCAGTCTTGCCATGATACCCAGGACCGAGCTGTGGGGAGGAGAGAGCCCAGGCGCTGGCCTCTGCCCAGGCCCGCCAGTGTCGTTGGTTTTGCAAGGAAACCCGTCCCTTCCAGGACCCGCCTTCTGGCACTTGGGCTGGCGAGCCTGGGGGTCAGCACTCTCTGGATTCTGGGTGGCACCTGGGCCTGCTGGGCTGAGGCAAGGGAGGGGACCTGGCTGCCACTTCCACTTTGGCCCTGGTGCCTCCTGGGAGGCCTCTGTGGGCCTCCAACAGGGTGTGTCCGACCTGGCTTTTCTGGGTCCCTCATCCCCCTTGCAGGTGAAGGCCAGTGTGGGGCGGGAAGAAGGACTTGGGGGCTGGACCAGGCGTTCGGGAGCCTGCAATGACCCCACAGAAGGAGGCAGGAAGGCAGCTCTGCCTCTTTCTGCACGACTGGCTGGGGGCCCCAGAGTCTGCTGGGCTCCAGCTGGCTGGAGGTCGAAGACCTAGGTTTTGTGGAAGGACACACAGCTGCAGGAGCCGCTGGACAAGTCGCGACAGTCCTGGGATCGTGGGTTTGTGGGCTTGTGGAAGAGAACGTTCTTCCTTGTCTTGGCTGAGCCACAGGCAGGCCAGCACGATGGGCATGTGCCCCAGCTCCCAAGGGCAGGAGGAAGCCTGAGCTTTGGACGACTGGGCTCTGGCGTCCGACGGGGCGTTGGTGATGGGCCTTGGGGCTCCTGTGTCACAGCGTCAGAGCGTATGTGTTGGATAAGGAAACAGAAGTGGCCAGGAGCTCACGAGCAGTGCTTCTCACCCCAGGACTCTGGCTACTTTTACCAGGCAGCCCTCAATGATTTGGGCATAATCCCAAGAGCACAGGGAAGCAGGGCTTGCCTGGTGGGCACGACTCGGGCTGTCCTCGGTTTAATGCTCTGCAGTCGTCATCTTAGAAGTTTTAATAACAGGGGCACCGCACCTTCGTTTTGCAGAGATCATGTGCAGACCCGCAAACGACGTGGCCTATCCTGCGGGGAGACCACATGAGCAGGTGTGCATGGGATCCTCTGAGTGGTGGCGGTGGGCGTGGTAAAGACGGTGGATGACCTTGAGAATGTCCCTCTTGTGGCATGCTGGAGTATTCCATCATGAGACGCTTTCATAATCGGCTTCTGGGAGTGGCATGCAGTTAAAGGCCATGTCTTTTTTTTTGAGACAGAGTCTCTCTGTTGCCCAGGCTGGAGTGTAGTGGTGTGCTCATGGCCATCCCAGCTTCGACCTGCTGGGCTCGGCCTTCCAACTAGCTGAAACTACAGACGCACTCCTCCATGCCCAGCTAATTTTTTTATATATTGCGGAGACAAGGTCTTGCCAAGTTGCCCAGGCTGGTCTCAAACCCCTGAGCTCAGGCAATCCTCGTGCCTCCACCTCCCAAAATGCTGGGATGAGAGGAATGAGCCACTGTGCACGCATAAAGACCAGGTCTTAGGCTCAGGCCCAGCCCATGATTCCCAGTGCGTTATTCCCTGGCTGTGCAGCTCAAGGATGCTAGCGAGTCCCTCTGGTGATGTGGCTTCTTCATCTGTTGAGGAGGGTCCATGCCACCCACCCAATGGGGCATGGGGGAGGATCGATGCGGGAGGTGTGTGGAGTCTCAACATGGGGTTGCGGACGTGGAAGGGACGTGACGTGGGGACGCCATGTGCCGACCATGCTTGTCCTGGGCAGGCTGTTATCAGCCTCCACCCAGGGGTGCCCACGGGTGTGGCTGCTGTGGTCTTGTGGGGCCAGGTTTGAGCCGGGCGGCATCTCCATTCACTGAGTGCTTTGCCCAGCGAGCTTGCATGTGCTTCTCACCCTGAGCTGCTTTCACTCGCGACACTTCCAGCCCCAGACGCAAGGTGTCTTTTCCGACCCTAGCTGGGGTGCTGTGAACCTCGCCTTCCTGGAGTCAGCATCACACTGCACTGGTGAGCAGGCCTGTCCCACTTCGGGGCCAGGTGCAAGTCGAGGCTGCCTGTACTTCTCATCAGCCAACCTGAGTCGGGGGTTCCCTCAGTCCCTGCTCAGTTTGGTCACTTGCCGCCAACAGAACTCAGGGAAACGCTTGCGAGGATCGATTTATTATAAAGGAGGCACCCAGAAACGGCCGTGCGGGAGATGCACGTGTGGGAAGGACCCTGGACATACTGCCCGTCCACACCTGGCCATGTCCACCAGCCCAGAAGCCCTGACCTGTCACGTGGACTTTTAGGGAGGGTTTGTGATTGGTTGAACCATCAGCCGGCATGGTTATCCCAGTCTCCTCTACCTCCCCTCCCTGGAGGCTGGAGAAGAAGGAGGAGGTCGGTGAGGCTGAAAGCCCAACCCTGTCAGCCTGCCTCAGCCTTTCTGGGGGCCAGCCCACCCTGTAACCCAAGGGCCGGTTACCCGTCCCTTCACTGCATGCAGAAGACACTTACCGTGCTGAGGGCCAGGAGTTCTCTGAACCATGTGCCAGGAGTTTGGAGCAAGCACTAAGTATTTTTTTTTAATTATGCCACACCCCTGTAATGTCAGGGTCTCCCCAGCAAGGAGAGCCCGACCCCCACTCATTCATGCAGGAACTGTCTAAAGTTAGGACTGGTGCTTCAGGTGCAGCTGGTCAGGGGATGGAACAGAAGGTATGTTCTTGCCAGGTCGGGCGGCCACTGGGCAGCAGCCCTTGGGTCCCAGCCCCAGGAGAGCAGGGGGTGGGATGACAGATGACCGCTGTTTCCTTCTACCCCAAGAGTCCGCCTCCCTCTGTGTGTTGCCCCATGACCCAGCAATCCATGGTCCAGGACTTCCAGCCCCTGGAGGCATCTCACGGGTGTTTGGCTGGTGATCCTAGCAGATGGCCAAGATGGGTGTGACTAGCTGGGAGACCGGCTGGGTGAGCAGGTGTGCAGGGGAAACTGTGCATGCCGACGGCTTGACTGTGCAGCCCACACGGGACCCAGCACCCAGCACCCAGCACTGGGCCAGCCGGTCCCAGCCGCGCCCATCTGCCAGGCAATATCTGGTGTGGGTTTAGCCGGGAGCAGCCATCCTTGGTGCTAGGACAGGTCTTGCACAGATGGGGGTGCGTGGCAGGTGGTCTGTGGAGCGGATGTCCAAGAAAAGAGTCTGGCCCTGGCCTGCTCTGGCACCTGTGTGTCACACAGTCATTTCCTACAGGCTGACAGGGATGGCCCAGGACTGAAGTTAGGGGGCTTTTATCAGGAGAGTGCAATGCTCTGTTGCACGCGCCCATCTGTGAACCCTGGGCTTTTGCTGCTGCAGGCTAGGACCACCAATCTGCGCGTTCACCGTCCACAGGCACCCAGAGTCCCTGGCAGGCTCCCTTGAGGCTGAGGCTCTGGAGGCCCCAACCAATACATCTCTGACCCCTCCACACCTGGCCGAGGGCACGTAGGAGACAAAGTGTGGCTCTTGACCCAAAACCAGGACTCCTGGGGCCCAGGGTAGGACTTGGGCCTGGGGTCAGGGTGGGGCTTGTACAGGACAAAGCCTTCCTGCTTTCCCAGGGGCCGGAGCAGGCATGAGGACGACCTCAGCCAGGATCTCCTGTGACTGAGTTGTGGCTGGAGGCTGGCCTTGGCCAGGGCCTCGCGGGCCTGAGCCGTGGCTGGAGGACCTCGCCCCACAGGAGTGTGGGGAGAGGATGTGTGTGGTGCCAGACGACAGCAGTGAGGGGCTCTGTCCTCTCCGCCCGTAGCAGAGTGCTGGGCAAGCCCTGACAGCATCTTCTCCTTTTTATTGCAGTTTTCATTTGGCCATTTCTGGGGAGATGCAGATCACCAGCGGGGACGCTCGGAGCCAGAGGGAAAGTGGCTGTGACTTTCCTGTCTCTGAAAGGTCCTTCTGCTATCTGAAGTCTCCTGCTGGTGCCATGTGTTGGTTTCTGGAGGAGTTAGCATGGGCACCCTCTCTGCTAGGGGCGGGGCAGCAGGAAGGACTGGAGGGTGGGGAGCCAGAAGCCACCCTCCAGTAGTGGGAGTGTGGGTGCCTTGCTCACCTCCCGGGTGGGCTGTGGGGGAGGCCCGGGCTGGGCCAGTCTCTGTATTCGGTGTGGCAGCTGTGAAGTCTCCTGGAAGGCATGCGTGCTGTGGTCCCCTCTCGAGTGAGCCGTGGAGATAGCCAGGGCTGGGCCAGTTTCTGTGGTTGGTGATGCAGCCACAGGCATCAGGAGGTCTCCTGGGAGGCCACATGGATCAGCCCAGTTGCAAGAAACGTGGTACCATTCATGCGTTCACGTCTGCTGGGTTCCAGGGACAGTCTTCTGGGGAGAGATGCGTCTGGCAGGGTATGAAGCCCAGAAGCTGGGGCTTGGGAGAGGCTGAATTTTGGTTTTGTGCCAGGCCCCGACCCAAGTCTCCGCCTGGACGCCAGGCGAGCTGCAGAGCTGCGGTGGGGAGGCCCCGCTCTCGCTAGCCAGTCACGTGGTCCCAGAGCCGCTCTGCAGGTGGGTGAGGTGTCATGACGGCCACCTGCCATTTGACCAGTGCTGGACCTGAGGTGCTTGGGGGGCAGTGGCTGCTCTGAAACATGTCCCAACTCCAGCACGGCTCCATGGATGTCCCCCAGGACCCCTACACCAAGCTTCGAGGTACACATGGCCTCCAAGGTGGGTGGGGGCCTCACTCCCTCTTCCTCCCCCAGCACTCACGGGCTCCGCGGCTGCGCCTCTAGGGAATGGACCCTGAGGGACTCAGGCACCCGCTCTAGCTGGGAAGGAGTAGAATTCCCGGAGCCTGGGTTTAGACCGTCGAGGGCCTGGCCTGGCAGCTCCATTCAGCATCGGGTCTGGCAAGGAGGTGCCTGAGTGGCACCTGTGAGTGCGGGGCTGCGGGTTGGCTCTGTGAACTCCTGAACTGTCGGGGTTGCCCCAGGGCCGGCCTCTGAGCGCAGAGGCTGCTTCCTCCACCCGCTCCTGGTGACATCCGGCCCTCTGCTGGGGCCACCGCCGAGCACTAAAAGCCCACGGGTTACCCTGTACCTCCTGGAGCCCACATCTGAGTCTTCGCCCATGGAGGTCAGCGCCAGGGCTTAGGTGGGCGCGTAGGAGCAGAACAGACCGTGTTTGTGGCTCCTGCCACCAGCAGTGAGGACTTGTGCGCTGTGCAAATGTCTAAGAGTAGGTAGAGGCAAAGGCCTTCCCAAGGGCCATGAGAACAGAGTTCAGGACACGTAGCAATGCCCTGCACAGATGGTGTGGCTGCAAGTGACTTATAAGATAAGGTATTACCCTGCAGACTATTTTGTTAATGGTTTTTTAACTTAAAAACAGCCCCAGTAAAGTCGTGCAGTCTTTCCCATGCTTCTTTTTTTTTCAAAGTGGTTTTGAATATTCAGGATGGTCACACTGAAGGCTCGAAGCCCTGAGGTGTGTGGGTTGGAAGTGGAGGACAAGGCGGCATAGTGCAGGTTCGAATGGGGTGGAGGGGCAGGGAGGCTTAGGGCGCTGATGTGTGTGGCAGCACCTGGTGGGCAGGGCTCTTTCCCTGCAGAGAACAGTCCAAGCCTTCACACTCCCCAAGGAGGAAACCAGGCCTTCATGTTCCCTGAGGGAGGGTAGTCCAAGCCTTCACACTTCCCGAGGTGGGCAATCCAGGCCTTCACACTCCCCGAGGGGACAGTCCAGGCCTTCAACTCCCCAAGGTCGGGCAGTCCAGGCCTTCACTTTCCTTGGAGGGATGGTACAAGCATTCACACTTCCCGAGAAGGGGCAGTCCACGCCTTCACACTCCCTGAGGTGGGCAATCCAGACCTTCTCACTCTCCAAGTGAGGCCAGTCAAGCCATCACACTCCCTGAGGGGGGCCATCCCAGCCTTCACATTCCCTAAGGCAGGTAGTTCGAGTCTTCACACTTCCCGAGGTGGGCAGTCCAGGCCTTCACACTCCCCAAAGAGGCAACCGGGCCTTGACACTGCCCGAAGAGGCAGTCCAGGCCTTCACACTCCCCAAGGTGGGGCAGTCCAGGCCTTCACTCTCCCCGAGGTGGGCAATCCAGGTCTTCACATTCTCCAAGTGAGGTCAGCGAAGCCTTCACATTCCCTGAAGCGGGCCACCCAAGCCTTTATACTCCCCCCCCCGGGCGGAGGGGGTGGTATTGCCCACCTCGGGAAGTATGAAGGCTTGAACCACCTGCCTTGGGGAGTGTGGAGGCCTGGCCTGCCCCTCGGGCAATGTGAAGGCTGGGATGGCCCCCTCAGGGAGTGTGATGGCTTGACTGACCTCGCGTGGAGAGTGGGAAGGCCTGGATTGCCCACCTCGGGGAGCGTGAAGGCTTGGACTGCCCCTTCTCGGGAAATGTGAATGCTTGGACTACCCCCCGCCCCTCAGGGAAAGTGAAGGCCTGGACTGTGCATGCATTCATACTCCCCAAGGGGTCAGTGCAAGCCTTCATACTCCTGGAGGTGGGCTGTCCCAGCCTTTACACTCTGCCAGGAGACAGTTCAAGCCTTCTCACTCCTCAAGGGGGTCAGTCCAAGCCTCACACTCCCCAGGGGAGCCTTCCCCCAGGCCTGCCTGCCCCTCGCCGTCACATTTCCTGAGGGGCAGTCCACGCCTTCACACGCCCCGAGGCGGGCAATCCAGGCCTTCCCACTCTCCACGTGAGGTCAGTCAAGCCATCACACTCCCTGAGGGGGCCATCCCAGCCTTCACTTTCCCTGAGGGGGGCCATCCCCAGTGCGCTTCTCGGCCACACTGTGCTGACTCCAGCCGAGGAGACTCCGGGGTGTCTGGCTCAGCTCAGGCTGACTGAGGCCAGTGGGTGCCGCATCTCGCAGGCCGAGCTGATCTCTCTGCCGACCCTGCGACGTGTGAAACCAGCCAGACCAGTGGCACGTGTCCTGCTGCTCGTGTCACAGTACAGGTCGCCCTTGCATCACTGTCCCCATGCCCTGCCCTGGGGCCCTTCTGCAGGCAGCTGACACGCAGAGGGATGGGATGCCTGGCCAAGACCCCGGGCCTGTGGGTCCTTCTGGGACGGGAGCAAGGCTCCGTGAGCCTCTCCAGGCTCCGTCCTCACCTGTCCTGGTGGGAAGCCAGGTCCACTCTCCCAGGTCCCGCGTCGCGAGTCGTTTCTGTGGGATGTCCGAACACATGGAGTGTGAGTTCCAGCAGCATCGTCTCACCACGCCCTCCCTCTTGTCCTGCTGTCCCTGACTTCACAAGCACTCCTGAATGCCCAGAGGAGGCTTGAGGGCTGGGAGGCCAGGGCGGGGCAGGGGCAGTCCCACGTGCTGCTGGTATCCCGCCCGGAGCATCCCCTGGAAGGACACATGAGGTTGCCCGGGTGAAGGGGTGTGGACCTGTCCTGCCCCTGGAGTCCCCAAGATGAGCCGTGAAAGCATCAGACCTGCCCTTTCCCAGCTCTCCTGAGTGTGACAAGGGGCAATTTCAATAAACCTGTGATGTGTTCTGTCTTTCCCTTTTCAGTAAAAATTGTCCACGGCCCATTTTCCTGAAGTAGATCCTGGGTACCCCTGCTTGCTCTCCTTGTTCTTCTGTCCCAGGGTTGGCCCATGGGAAGGGCGTGTCTCGGGGTCAGCCGTAGGGGGTGAAGTCCTGCCCACCCCAGGCCGAGGTGCAGCCATGCCCTCCAGGACTGGCCCCTTGTGAGGAAGGCCAGGTTGCTGACCGCCTTCCGGGACTGGCCCCTCATACGGAAGACATGGGTGCCACCGCGCCCCGATGCTGTGGAGAGTCCCAGGAGGGCAAAGCTTCCATGTGGAAAGCCCTTCCCCATGGGGATTTCTGCTGGACATGAGTCTCCACAGTGGCTTGAGTGGTTGAGTCGAGTGTGGCGTTTTCACTTCCTTCTCCTTCCAGAAGGGTGCGGTGTGGGGCCGGGAAAGGCGTCTGGGTTCCCAGTGCGCGGTCCTGATACGGGCTCCGTCGGAGGCGTGTGGGATCTCACCTCCCTACCCGTTCCCATCCCTCCCAGACACCATTTAAAAACAGACTGTTCAGATGTTGCCATGGCAGCCAAACACTCTCCTGTCAGTTACCCGGAGTGAATTATTAATGAGCTTTGTCTGGACGCAGTGAGTAAACACACCCGTCGTTCCCGGGGAAGGCGATAGGGTTACGTGGGAGCCAGGTCACAGGGGCTGTGCCAGCCCCTGCTCAGTATTGGAAGGACCTGACAGCCAACCGTCCACATGGGCCCTCTTGGTGGCAGGAGACCCCCGGTCCTGGCACCTTGGGGTTGCATGGAAGGCTGGGCCCTCTCAGGGTCACTTTTCCAGGGGCAGGATGTTGAGCTGGCATTTTCTGTTTTTTCCAGGACAGTTTGGGCCATTTCTTTGGAGATAATCCTCTCTCACTAGTTAGGGCAGCTGCCCCTGCCGACAGCTGGCCAGGAGCACATTCGATTTCCAACTCCATGAGGGAACTGCGAGGCCACCAGAAGATGACAGGCTTGCAGGGCGAATTTCCAGCATGTTGAGATAAAAGCACCTACCCTCGTCCTTCTTTACAGGGTGCTGATGGCTGGCCTTGGGTGAGCTGCTCCAGCAAGGCGGTTTCAAGGCCATTTACTGAGCCTTTCTTGGCCTCGTCTTCCTCCTTCTCAGTGGGCTTCCTAACAGCAGCCACCCTTTAGGAGTGACTGGGAGGACGGATACGGGGCAGGTGTGTGGCGAGGCTCCCACACAGCCCAGCCGTGATGTGCAAGCCGCCCCTGTTTGAGGGTTCGCCCAGTCCACGTGTGGGTATTCTCGAGGGTCGGATCTCCCGAAATCTCCATTATAGTCAGCATACAGCCTTTCCAGCTGATGGTGTTTCTATTTTCAAAAATAAAAGTGGATTTTCTCTTGCTTTCTTTCAAAAGAAAATGCTTGGGATTTCCACCAGGCAGTGGAATATGGATGTCTTTCCTTCCGCTGATTTTGTCTCACACCGATGTCCCTGAATCTGATGGGTGTCAGTGTCTGGAGGTGTTGGGAAACTGTACGTATTTTAGAAGTGTTTTTTTTCCTCTGGCGCGGCAGAAGGAGGGAAGAGAGAAGACCAGGTGGACCTGGGGATGCAGGTGTCCGTGGAGGAGAAAGGCCTGGTGGCATGGGGGAAATGTGGCAGGGGACACCCTTACGGCCTGGAGAGAAGAAAGAGGTCGTGTTTGTAGAGCTTTGTCCCAGTCCTGGCCATCTGTCTCTGTCTAAATTCTTCTACCTCTGATGAGACGACTTCCACCCTGAGCTCCAACTAGAGAACCTACAGGCTCTTTCTGGTCTCTGATGTAATACAAGACCCATTAGAGGATGCTAAGGATACTCCAGGGAGGCAAACAGAGCCAAGTGCCATGTCTTGGAGCATGACCTTGGGAAAGAGCAAGTTAGGAGGGCAGGCGGCCAGCCAGGCTCCCTAAGGAGTGGGCATCCCGAGATGACTCACAGGTCCCGCCTGCATGTCCTTAAGAAATTCTGGAAAGCATGTTTTCCTGCCCCCACACTCCCTGTAAGATCTCCTGCCTGAGGATCGTGGGGGGCAAAGTCCTGCCAAGCCTGTAGGCACCAGAAACAAGCAGATGAGCTGTGCAACCCTGGAGAAGTCACCAACCTCTCAGAGCCTAGTTTCCTCATCAGAAAAAGGACCATGTCTTCCTCACAGGATTGTGATGAGGAAGAAATGAGGCACCACCTGAGAGGTGTTTGTCTCAGATCCAAACACCTGTCCCCTCCCTTCTGTTTACTGAAAACACCATCAGGGCCCTATTCATAGAGAGCAGCAGAGGGCAGGGATGGTTTGATCTACGAGACTCAGAAAGGAGTGAGGGGAAAGCTTTCATGTTGCGTTTTCTATTTCCCACTCCCAGCAGGTCCCTCAGGGGCCCCTGGACATTATATTCTCCAGATGCTGTGGGAGCCCATTGGCCACTCGGCACATGGGTGGGTGCTTAATGTCACCCTTCTTTAGCATGTGTTTGTAGAAACCACATATTTTTGGGACATTCAGCCCAGTGCCTTTGCATGAGTGGGCCAGATGTTGGCCCGTGGCACCTGCTGGCTACACAGTTGTGTGGGGAATACCATCCTACACCGAGCCTCAGAGACCACAGGCTTCCCTGCCACCTCTCTAGGCTTCCAAGGAGGTGGTGGTCAGGCTCCTACAAGTGAGCCTCTGTGAAGAGTCGGTGCGCCCTGGCCTCTGGGCCCACTGGAGACACACTGGGGATCTGGCTATGGTGGTGCCTGTCAGTTTTCCTGAGCTGCGGCCGTGCTCTGCAGCTGGCCTCCACGTCAGCCTCCCATTCCAGGGGGAGGAAGGTCACATCTATTGATCGGTCTGTGACTCGCCTAACGCCCATGGGGTGGAGGGGTGAGGTCAGAACTCGGATGACCTGGAGCTGCCCGAGGGTGGGACAGGCGTCGCCCACACTCCACTGGGTCTGAGGTCACCCAGGGCTTGCAAAGGAGTGTTTTTAGACATTTTCAGTTAAACTATTTATAGCATTATGGTGTCGTTTAAAAAATCATTCCCAGATCTGAGTCTGTGATGAGTCACCCAAGCTCTGACCCCACTGTATTGACCAAATCTCTGGTCGGAGGCGCGGATTTTGCCAGCCTGGTTGCCCCGTCCTGTCGTGAAGAGGCAGCTGTAGAGGGAGGGAGAGCAGACGTCAGAGGGTCAGGAGGAAGCAGCAGATGCCCGAGGGGCAGAGCCAGACTCCATGGACCAGACGCCGACACCAGAAGGCCAGCAGCAGGCAGCCAGGCTCAGCAGGGACTCCTGGTGAGGGCCAGGAGGTAGATGGACCAGGGCCCCGGAGACCTTGGGCTTTGTGAAGTGAGTGTCACGCCAGGCTCTGCCAGGGCCACCCAGTGGGGGAGAAACCCGGGGTCCCCCAGGATGTGGGCTGGCTGGAGGCCTGCCTCTGCCCCTTAGCGGCTGTGAGTTCTCGCAGGTGCTCCGTATTTCTGTGCCTTGGTGTCTGCCTCTGGGGAGTTGTCTGCATCCTGAGGGCATGAGTCTTGACATGTTCGTGTGAGTGCAGAGTGACAGCCGCGTGCTGCCCGGTGGGCGCTCTGTGCTTAGGGTTTTCCTCCTCACTGCGCCTGTGGGCTGGGACGGCGGCACTGTGCTGCTGGGAGCAGGCACCCAGCCAGAGACGGTAGAGCCTCAGGGACACGCATTTCTTCTGTTTTCCCGAAGTTCTGGGTCAGGGCGATGCGGGCCTTCCCGCCTGGTCTCTGAGGGGCAGCCTGGGCTTAGAGTCTTCCCGCCGGCAGGTGGGCAGACAGGTCAGGCCGTGGCTGGCGTGCTCAGTCCCCTTGATGCTGTGGTTGCTCCCATCAAGACTTGCTGGGGGTTCTGGAGGACTCATCTCGGGCTTGGCTGGCCAGGGGACGTGCTGCCTCCTCCCCCGCCCCTCCCTCCAACCTGGGATTCCCTCTGACTGTCCTCCAGGCCACGGTGGCCCTGGCCACTCAAGACCCCGGCATCTTCATGGCATGAGGCCCTGCAGTGGAAGGTGCCTCTTCTGAGGACCCCAGGAGGTAGCCCGGGCTTGCTGGGGCCCGGCCCCTGGCCCTGGCTGGTCACTGTGGGAGAGGCCACTGGACCGGCCAGTCTCCACCCTGCAGATCCGTCACCTCCATGAGCCAGTGATGAGGAAGGTCCAGAGAGATGCGGGGACAACAAGGAGAGAGAGAGGAGGGAGGGATGGAAGGAGGGAGGGCAGGAAGAAGAGAGGGAGGGAAACTCTCTGGCTACCACAGCCACCTCCAAGTCCCATAACTGGGTCACTCGCCGAGTGGCCAGTCTCCCAACTTAGTTTGTCAGGATTTGCTTCCATCTCTCTCTGCTCCACCCCAGTTCCAGATGTGTTTCTGTCCCGAGGCCTCGGCGGTGACCATGAGTCCCATGGAGGCTAAGGATACCTCCTAACACCTGCCTCTCAGGGTGCACATTCATGTGAGAGCCCGCTCCTGGCTCCTGCCCACCCACTCCACCCTGGTCCTGGCTCCAGGGCCTCTGTCTCTGCGGAAGAGACGGCTCGGATGGCAGAGCCCATGGAGGCCGGGAGGGGGCGCGGCCAGCACCCTGGCTGCTGCTTGCGCTCCGTGGGCCTGAGCGAGACGCCTCAGGAGGTCACACCAGCCCCAGCAGCCCGGATTAGCCGGATTTGCGGTAACGCTCTTTGCCGAGAGATCACCCAGAATAACTCGCACATGTGTCCGTTAAGAGCCCAGGACCACCGGAGAAGGTCAGCGCTCCTGGGCCGTGGCCCCAACCTACGTCGTTTACTGAGGACCAGCAAGACCACGCCTCTCCGTGGAACCCCTAGGTGGAGCCGAGCCAGCTGAGAGTCAGTGTCTCCTGTGCCAGGAAGGCCATCTGTGTTAACAGGCCGGGAGCTAAGGGTGTTGGGCCACGTGCAGTGGGTGGCAGTTGGGGACCTGCCTGGTGTGGGTGGCCTTGCCTCACCAGCAAGTCCCGGGATTCCCACCAGTGAGGTATTCAGCGATGCACTTAGTGGTGCTTGGAAATGTGTGAGCCGTGACGACTCGGCCCGCTCATAGACCCCAAGGACAGCCAGGCGTCTGCTGAGCAAGACAGTGAACCTGACCCGTGTCCATCCACCAGGATGGCCTCTGCTGGGGTCAGGTGTGGCTATGAGGAGGCGGAAGGGCAGGAGACATGATGCCTCAGCTATGGGGTCTGCGCCATGCGGACGTCTGTGCAGGTGCTGGGATTCACCTCGTGGCTCTCGGACCGCCCGGAAGCCTTGCTCAGGGCTACCTTCCAGTCAGGTCACAGCAGCATCTGGGGATCCAAAAGCGAAGTCCAGCCCGGAGGGTGAGCGGGTGCGTTCCGGGATGGGGCACACTCAGCACTGCCCATCCTTGCATGAGGGAGGAGCGTGTGGAGCAGACAGTGCTTCTCTCAAATGCCATCCAGTGTCCCTGCGACAGCTCCCAGGGGGCCCCTGGCAAGCTCATGTCTCGGGCAGGGGCTCTGGAGCTCCCGGCCACGTGGGGGTTTCTCCAGGTCCACGTCAGAGGCAGGTGATGGCTCTGCGGGGCTGTTTGCCTGCCTGGGATTTCACGCCTTCCTGTAACAGTGTAGTTCCTGCTGCAGCCATGGTGCCCCAGCGTGACGAACGGTCAGGAGCAGCTTGTGAATCAGGGCAGCTGAGGCTGTTATCAGTGACCGCAGTAGCAGCCAGAGCCAGCATTCATGTGGCGCTTCCTGTGGGCCAGGCTGTCCTTCGTGGCACGGATTGGAACCCATGGGACCCACGACGGTGGAGTTTCACATCCACCCCACTCTTACCTTCCCTCCCGGGAGCTAACTTAGCCAGATGGGCCTCACAGCCCTCCAAGCTGGCCACATAGTCTCGACTTCGACTGCATCCTTCTAGACTTGGCCTTTACCGGAGTCCGAGGGGGAGAACCATGCACTGAGTGTTGGGGCGACGGCCCTGCCTGCCTCACACCTGCGGGGCCCGTGGGCGGCAGACTTCCTGGCGGGTCTCCGGTCACAGATACGGATCTGACTTCCTGCCTGCACTCGCACCTCAGAGAGTCCTCGACCTCACGCTGGCAGGTCTTCATTTCCAGAGAGGGGGCCCTGGGCGCTTAGAGCTGCCCTAAAGACAGAAGAGGGCGAGCTCTTTGGAGACGAAGGTTTCAACAAGCAGCCCAGCCTGTGACCCGCACCCGTGTCAGACCTACCAGCACCGTGCCCCGTCTGGCTCCCCTCTTCCTCAGTGAGACACTCGTCCTCCAGAAGGCAGGGTCGTCCGTGTCCATGTCCTTACCCAGGCAGCGTTTCAGAGTAGTTGGTCCCCAGGGCAGCCCCTTATGGGACACCGGCTGCTCCCTGCTGAGCCCATGTTTCAGGGTCTGAGGCTCCCCACTCGCTAATCTCATATGTTGTTCTTCCTGTTCGGAGCATGGAGTCTAAGAGGCTTTGGGCTGGGACGCAGGTGGTGCTTGTCATGTCTCCAAGGGCAGGACCTGGCAGTGGGCAACTGACGGGCACGTGTCAGGGTCCATGTGGCCGAGTCTTCTAGCTGAAGTGAGTCAAGAAACTTCCCGGTTCCCAAGCAAGCCTGGCTCCATTGCCAAGTGCGGGCAGTTTCTTAGCTGCAGCCATATGGTGTGATGGGCAATGAACCTGTGTTTCCTGAGTTGAGGGTGTGGGGTCTGTGGTCCCGTCCACGAGGGAGAGCAGGCGGGTGTCTATGTGGGGGAACGAGATGGCACTTCTGCAGGCTCAAAGCCTGGCATCTCTGGCTCTGACAGACAGATGGGCAGAACCCTGGACCGTGGCCCCATCTGTGTGGACGTGCCTTGTGGCCTGTCTGGGAGGGCTGCTTCCCAGGTGTGGCGGGGATCCCTCCTGGTCCTGGGTGACTCTTCATGTCACGAGCTTCCTTGGAAGTGGACGAGATGGAGGGGGCCCAGGCCATAGGCATGGACAGGCCCTGTGGACTGAAGCCAGCATGGCCATGGGCTGCCTGGCGCCGGCGGGTCCAGAACCACTCTGAGCCTTGTGTAGCTCATCTGGAAGTAGAGCTGACCACACAGCCCACCTGTGAGGACCCAGCAGCATGACGTGCTACTGTGTCCTCGACGCTCTGCCTCTGTGTCCACTCCCCGAGCTAAGAACAAGCCCGGGGGTGAGTGGACAGAGCTCTCAGTCCAGGGCTGGCAGAGAGAGGACGACTGGGAGAGAAAAGGATGCCTGCATCTCCCAAGACATGGGGCCATGCCGCGTCCCACATCGCCATGGCCTTGTTGTGTGACCGGGAAGTGGATTCGCCCTCCAAGCTCCAGGTTTAATGTCTGTGACAGGGGGACAAGGACAACTCTTGCCCCGAGGCTGTGGTGTTGGATTTGCCGACTAGGGAAGGAGCACTAGAAAAGGAGTGATGGAGGGGGCGTGTCGGGGAGGGAATGATGGCGGGGGCTCTTGGGGCATGCCTCGGTCACCCGCTTTCCTGGGGCAAATCCAGGCCTCTCGACGTCCCGGTGCCGGCTCACGTCATCACCACTCACGACTTAAAACCGATGCTGCGTAAGCCAGGCTGAGCCCTCGCCCCGACGCCGGGGACCCACAGCTGGGTCACCATTGCCAGGCCTGCAAGCTTGTTTGTGGAGGGTGGCGGCAGCTCCAGCGCTCGGGCCACCTGCACCTTTCGGTTTCTGACGCCTAACTTTCTGTTTCGAAACGATTTTTGAGAAAATCTGCCTGGAGTCCCCGTGTGCTCCTTGGCCTCCTCTCTTGGGGTGTCTCCCACAACCACGCCTGTGACCAGGATGTGGGCTTTGCCCTGGCACTCAGACGTAGGACGTGCCCTGTCCCCAGCTTCCCCGGAGTTCCCCTCATTCCAGGACCCCGTCCAGGGTCGATACCACGTTCGTCAAGCCTTGAGGACTCCTCCAGTCCGGGAGGGCTCCTTGTGGTCCATGGCCCTCATGGAGAAGATGCTTTCCAGAGGACGGGGCTGCTCTTTTGAGAATGCCCCTCATTGTGGGATTGCCCCAGGTTTTCTGTTTCTGGCCTGTCTTTGTTGACAGCACTACATTCACTTTACTGCTCAGGCCAAGGACCAGCGGCAGATGGAAGTTTCTGGGCCCAATATACGACCTAGACATTCCGAGATAAGTCTGAAGTCAGGAGCGTGGACTCTGCTGCCAGGTGGCCTGGCCCCACTCCCACCCTCTTGACTGTCCTGCCACGTGACCTTGTCACCATCACTTGTCCTCTCTGCACCTGAATGCCCTGGCCTGCAAGGCGGGGTGCGTGGCAGGCCCAGTCGCTTGGGCCTTGGAGCACGTGGGCTGTCCCTCAGCTGGACCCCTGTCCTCCCACACCCTCCTCTGCAGCCCACTCTGGCCCAGACCTGGCGCCCTCGGACCCCTCCTGGTCCACCCATCACGCGACTGACCAGACCGAAGGCTTGGGCAGTGCCTGGACCTGCCAATGTGGTCCTTGCGCCCACCCGGAGCACCATTTCTAGAGTTCTGCCCCCGGCCCTGCTGTGCTGGGCTTCCAGCCCTCCTGCCCCTGCTCCCCAGGGCAAAGCTCAAGTCTCCCATCTTTCCCTCCACCTTTCTGCTGGCCTCTGCAGTCTCCTGGCCTCCGTGGTCTCCTGGCCTCCCACATCCCCGTTCTTCTGAAGGGGTGGGAGGCCAGAGCAGGATGGGGACATGCCCATGCTCTGGACACGTGGGCCGGCACTCGGACGTCACCCGTCTCTGAGCTTGCATCCAGGGCTTGTCTAGCAGTGACACTCGGTTCCATCCAGGGAGGCTGTGTTCCCCACTGCGCATGTCACCTGCTATTCTGCTGAATCCTCACATCAGCCACCGGACATCGCGGCTCACAGGACCCGTTTTACAGATGAGGAAACAGCAGAGTTTGGGTCACGGCTGAGACACTGACACGTGGGTTCTGCCGGCTCTGAGGCCACATCCAAGGTGCCGCAGGGTCGGCAGGGTCTGAGGTGATGCAGGAGCACTCGGCAAGGGCCTGGCCCAGGGCCGGCGCTTGAGCCTGGAGCTGCTGCTGATCCGTGACCCTGGGTCTGCGTCCCGAAGCCTCCGGAGCCGGGCCCAGCTCTGGACCCCTCATCATCGGCGTGCCCTGCATGTGGCAGTGGCCTTGCACCAGGCGCTCGGAGGTGCCCTGGCCCTGCTGCCTCCCTGACGGCCCCACAGACCTCCGCCTGGATGCAGCCTGGCCTGCTGCTGGCATTGTCTCAGACTCCGCCGTCTGTTCCCATTTGCTCACCTCACGCTGGGCCTTCCACCCTGCATCCCGCCCTGTTTCTGCCACCCTTCAGACCAGCCAGGTCCCCATCAAAACAGGTGTTCTTGGCACCCAGGCATAGCCCAGGCACTGCTGTGGGGGTCTCGACTTCTCCTGGGCCTGGGATCCTGGGGTCTGCAGGCCAGGCTCTCCAACACGTGGTGTGTGGTGGCGGGGTCTAGACGGCTGGGCCTGCGCCCCAGCCACCACATGCTGAACAAGTGCAGGCAAGTTCTGAAGCCCCTGCCTCAGTTTCTCCATTTGTAGAGTGCAGTCTGTAAGGGGCCGGCCTCACGCGACGACCTGAGGATTAAGAGCATCAGCACAGCCGAAGGCCGGGAATGGCGCTGGGTCCACAATGAGCTCCATAGACTGCTGGCAGTGACCGTAACAGAACAAAGGGCGCTGAGGCCGCCACACTGTTGGCGGTGACCGTGATAGACTGAGGGCACTGAGGCCACCAGCCGTGTCCTGCTCTCCTAGACCAGCCCTGGTTGGGGCTCCAGGGTCCCGGGAATCCGTTTGCAAGGAGCTCGGAGGGTTTGGGGCCGATTTCTCAAGTAAGTCGAGTGCCTTGTGGCCTTGGGAGACACTGAGATGGTCATCAGGCAGGGCTGGTAGGGGCTCCCTGCTGGCCCAGCACCACGGAGGCAGGAGACGGGACCAGCACACATGCAGCCTCCAGAAGGTCAGAATGATGGCGCATGTTCAGAGTGGCCCATGGAACGAGAGGCGTGGGCACGCCCAACCCGGAGGGGCCAGTCAGGCACCGCCCTGTTGCTTCATCCCATGCCCTCCTCGGCATTGCATCCGACCCAGCGCTGTGCTCCTGGGGCTGTGCAGAGAGCTGGGAGTGGTCAGTCGCGCAGTGTCTCGCAGAAACCAGGCTTTCTCTCTTGCCAGCTCACAGTCTGGCTCTGATGGGCCACGGGGCCAAGTGGCCCTGGCGGTGCAATGGGTGGACTGGTCCAACCTGGCTGTCCACCGGGTCAGACATTCTGACCCTCTTCGTGCCCTCGTCTGTGCGGTGGGTATGGTGCCTGCCCACGAGCTGTTGTAAGCACAGAATCGCGTGGTGTCCATGAGTTGCGGCCCCGCACCTGGCACACATGGTGGGAGAGGGATGTGTACAGCGAATGGTCACCATGGCAACGAGGTGGGCGGCACATGTGTTGTGACAGCTGGCCTTTGTTGGGGTGCCTGTGCCTGGGCACTGCTGTGCGGTCTGTGTTGGCCTGTGACTGCAGTGGGTAGCGTGCTGGTCTCCATTTACAACAGAGAGACTGAGGCGAGGAGTGCAGGCCCACCCTGTGTCCATTTCTGGGTGGCGCTCAGATGTCTCCAGCACGCCCAGGCCAGGGCTCACCGTGCTGGGCTGAGTGGTACTGAGGGCTTGCCCACAGCTACCTGAGAAGAACCAGGGGCTTGAGTGGAAAACTGTCCGCCAAACAGCCAGAGGCTGCATAGCTACTGCTGGGCAGAGGGATTTTCTCACTGTTGATGGAAGGCCCTTGGTATACTTGCAGATTATCACTACGGTGGGGCTGGGAGGCTGAGGCGGGAGGATCACTTGAGGCCAGGAGTTCAAGAGCAATCTGGGCCATATAGCGAGAACTTGTCTCTACAAAGCATTAAAGAATTAGCCAGGTATGATGGCTCATGCCTGTAGTCTCAGCTACTTGGTAGGCTGAAGAAGGGGAGTGGTTTGAGCTCACAAGTTCGAGACAGCCTGGACAACATAGTGAGACCTGTCTATAAAAAGATTTTTAAAAATTAGCTGGGTGGGTTGGTGCACGCCAGTATTCCCAGCTACTCAGGAGACTGAGGTGGGTGGATCGCCTGGCCCAGGAACTGAGGCTGCAGTGAGCCAGGGTTGCGCCACTGCACTCCAGCCTGGGGGACAGAGCGAGACCCCAACTCTAACATAACAAGAGATGGGTGAGCAAAGATGTATTTGAACTGCGATACCTGAGCTGGCTTCTCCGTGGAGTCCGCTTGGGCACATGGAAAACCCAAAGCCAGACCTTTCCGGAAATGTCTGAGAGCAGCACACGGCGCTTCTCCCAGAACTTGGCCCTCCACTGCCCCATCCCTGCATTTGTAAATGCTGTGTGAGCATGCGCCAGCCCCTGGCCAGCCCCGGGCCCCAAGAACACATCTGCCATCCTTCTGGGGGGGCACATGGTGGTCTAGTGCCATGGGCAGACTGTCCTCCCAGGAACCATCCCAGCCTCCACACAGGTGGAAACACACATGGTCCTGTGTCCGGGATCACCTTCCTGCCTATGCCCACCCCTGCGGAGGCTGGTCTCGATGGCACAGGAAGGGCCGCTCCTGGTGGGCATGACTCTGGCCTCCCTGGGCAGCTTCAGGCCCCTGGCCCATTGCAGGGTCTGACCAAGGGCAGATCCGAGTAGGAGAGGTATGAATGTCCCTCTGTTCACACCAGCCCTGTTCCCGCCTACTGTTCACACCAGTTCCGATGACACCAGCTCTTCACACCAACTCTGTTCACACCAGCTCCATTCACACCAGCTCCGTTCACGCTGGCTCTGTTCACACTGCCATTGAGGACCACACTCTGCACCTGGCATGAATCCCCCGCCTCCCTGCTGGATGGGTGTCTCTCTCTGTGCGCCTCCTCAGAAGGGTTGGAGAAGGAGGTACTCCTCAGACTTGCCAGGAGAACCTGGCACGAGGCTCGTGGGACATGCACTTGGTGTCGCTCCTGTGGGTCGCGTGGGGACACGGCCGGGTGTGCTCGAGCTGTCCTTGGGGACCCTGCACCCCAGACACCCACATTGAGGTCCTCAGGTGTTCTCAGTTTTGTCTCCCAGGTGAGAAGAGAGTCCTCTGATGAGTTCCTTGTCATCCACACTTCAGCACCGGCGGCCTAGAAGAGGCACCCGTGCCCATGCTCGTGTGGCCGTGGCCGACCCTGGGTCTCCACCCTCCTCCCCCGCTGCCTCCTGCTGACAGCCGCGGTCTGGAGCACACAGAATGGTCCTCAGGGCAGAGAGTCCGTGTAGCCCAGCAGGGGCTCCCGGGTGGCCTTTTCTCCACGACACCCAGGGCACCTTCCAAGCCTTGTGTGGGACCTGCCTCCTGTCCCACTCATGCTCATGCACGCACCCTGCTGCATGACGAGGTGGGTCCCCGACAGGCCGCCGATGCTGCAAGAGCACGGACACCGCCAGTCCTCCATGTCGGGAGACCCCAGATCCCAGCTTGCTGTGGGCTTGGAGTGAGGCCACAATGCTCAGCACCGACATGCTCGGAGGCCAGCAAGGCTCCATCGGGGGGTTTTGCTTGAGGAGAGAAGGGGGAGCATGCACACACGGGACGGTGGCAGCAGTGGGGACAGCGCACATGGTGTACTGAGCTCCAGGACAGGGTCGTCCTCACATCGTTGCTCTTCTCCATGGACGAGGTGTGTGAGGCCAGGCTGTGGGTTGTCTGCAGGGCTCACGGCTCACGACGTGGAAGGAGGTTGGGACCTGGCAGGCTCTGAAGCCCCCGTGCAAGCCCAGCACCAGGTCTTTGCAGGTCCTTGTGCATCAGGCCATGGCTGCAGGTCAGGACCCACAGAAGCACGCTCCCTACCAGACGTGCGGTCTCCTATGCCTGCCTCAAGATGTGGTTGGTGCGCTGTGGCCACAGCGGGCCAAGACGGCTGGGACAGAGCCGCAGGCCGGTGGCGAGAGGTAGTGGTTGGTCAGGTGCTTGGGACAGAGCGCGTCCAGTGGGCTCATCTCAGTTCACCTGCAGACCTTGGGTGTCCGCTGTCAGGGTGATGGATCATGCATCCCTGGCCCCTGACAGCCTTTGATCTGGACTCAGAGGCTCACAGGCCACACAAGGGAGGTGGCCTTTACACGGTGGATCCTTGCGTCAGAGTACAATCCTTGGTTTACAACCACCACAACGTGCAGGTAGTTCTTATGCAAGAAAAACAAAGCAAACACACAGACTACATGCTGTGGGTCCAGTAGCCTTGGACATGGCTTGGTACACAGAGCTGGACATGGTTCTTCACGGCAGACCTTCTCAGAGCCTTTACTACACTAACACATGTGGGAGCCTCCACGGGCAAGCAACTCTTTCCAATCTCGTTTGACTGCCTTCACCCTTAAATCCTGGGGGGTTCTGGAGCTTTGTGCTCGGGGGCACGCATTCTGAGGAGGGCACTGTCACCCACGGAAGCCCTGGGGGGACCCACCGAGTCTCATACCTCCTTAGAGAACACTCAGGGCTTCAGCAAAGCCCGGGAGGAAGAGCAGCTGTGGAACAGTTAGAACCCAAGCACAGAGAAGAATCAGAGCTGGGACATGGACCTTCAAGGAGCTGGCTCTTCTCTATGTTGGGATTCAGATGTGAAAGACAGAGGACTCTGGTGGAGCAGGGGAAGTGCCGGACAGCAGGCCTTCAGGGGCAGGTCTGGGGTCTTGGGCTGGGGAGGCAGAGGCAGGTGCCAGGGAGGGTCTGGTCTGCACCGCGGGGGAGCCAGTGTCACTCCTGCCGGGAGGGGCGGGCGTCGAGGCCAGAGTCACCCATGAGGTCTCCAGCCCCACGATTACACAATGTCCAAATAGGCCGGTGACCTTGGGCTCCCGGGCCACAGGCAGCTGACCTCGACGCACAGCTGGGCAAATGTTGTAGCACCTGACAGGCTTGTTCTGCAGCCCAGCGGGGCGGGATGGAGGGCAGGGCTCAGTCCAGCGCAGCGGCAGGGCCAGCGCGTTCCTGGAGCCAGGAGCATGGTCAGGTCAGCGACTTCAGGGGTTGGGGCTGGGGGAGGGAGGGACCCCTGCCTTCCTGGAGGAGGAGGAGAAACGAGAAGGTGCTGGGCTGGTGTTTGGCAAAGATGCCTATTGTCCCTTGGGGGGTGAGAGGACGGAATGCCGCAAGCCGCCACCGGGACTCGACCTCCCTAGGGATCGAGGCACAGAGAAAGGAGGAGTGAGGGTGGGGGACAAGCTGCTGACCGGGAGACACGGGTGGCCTCTGAGCGTCCCGGGTGGTAATAGACTTGCGGCTTCTTGGTGAGCGTGTGTTGAACGAGTTCACGGCAGAGCCCGAGAGGCCCGTGACTTCCCATACAGGCTCTCCCGCTTTGAGCAGCAGCTTGCATAGCACTCGGGGGGTGGCGAGTGGCGGGTGGGAAGCAGCATCTTCACCGCGGCCATCCTCCGCAATAGTGCCGGAGCCCCTCAGCCCGCGCATGCTGTCCTCAGCCCGTCCTTCTCCAGAGCGTGCCACGGCCCTTCCTGGAGGTCCTCATACTCCTGCCTCTGGCCGCCACCAACAAAGAAGTTGATCCAGGGAAAAACCTGCGAGCCCAGCTCTGCCAGTGGCCTGCCGCGTGTCAGTTGTGTCCCCATGCACAGGACAGAGCGGGGCCAGTGACTGCCCAGATTTCATGTCGGCCTCTTGTCCCCAAGGCCTCACGAGAAAGGCATCAGGGCTGTAGCGCGGCTGCTGCTGGTGGGGAGCAGGCGCTTGCGACAGGCTCGGTGCCGAGACCCGTGGCCCCCGGGTCCATGGAGAGCTCCAGTGCCTGCTGCCATTCAGGGGGCGGGTGTCCCAGGACCCACCCCGGCATGTATTCCTGCGAGTCCCCTCTCCGTCCACAGTCGGAGGGCGGGCAGCTGGTGCTCACCGAGCCCTGCCCCTCCCGCCCAGCACTCTGGTGCTCTGGGTGTGCGGGTGGCCTCCCAGGGGTGGGCGGCTTCAGGATTCGGTTCCACACATCTTAGCTTCTGCTTCGGACGTCCACAGAGCTGGGGGAGGAATCGGGCCCAGAGGCAGCAGCTCCTGAAGGCCAGAATCCAGAAAGCCCAAACGGGCAGGAGAGGCCGGAGACTGCTTCCACCCAGGGGCCTTGGGTGTTTCTTGGTGCTGTGGGGGTGCAAAGCTGTGGGAAACCTGCAGCCTTTTCTACTTTGTAATTGTATGAGCGCCTTGTCCACTGCTTGGCCTGTCTCTCCCCACTGTTTACGAGTTCCTCGAAGTCCGTTTGCTGGTAGTTTCGGATTCGGAAAAGCCGGTTGCTGCCACAATTGTAAACGCTCCATGGGCTCCTGGCAGGGAATCGATAAAACATAGAAAAGCATAAAGAAGGAGAAAGTCCCCTGCGATTTCATCCGTCCAGGCAACGACTGTTAAAATCCTGCATCCCCTCCAGTCACGACGTGACAACAGTGTTGAGGGCACGCGGTGCGCCCGGCTCTGTCCTCAGGTACCCCCCGCTGCTGCCCTCCCCCACATTTCTGGTGCCAGCATGTGCCATGGGGTTGGGGGTGAGGAGCCGTCTAGGCGGGCGCCCTGGCCTCCCCCCGCCAGGCTTGGGCCAGACGGTTCTGTTGTGGAGGTGAGTGGCACACCCAGAAGGGCCTCTGTCCTTGGAGTGGCAGGTGTGAGCCCAGCTGAGAGCCACTGTGTCAGGGCAGAGGAGGGGCACCTGGAGAGGTGGCCCAGCATGGACGAACGGCCTGAAGGTTTCCTTCCCCCCGTCCCCTTCCCTCCCCCTACCTCCTCTCCCTTCCCCTTCCTTTTCCCTTCCCTTCTTCCTTCCCTCCTTCCTTCCTTCCCTCGCTTCTTCCCCTTCCCTTCCCCTTCCTTCTCTTCTTCCTTTATTCCCTCTTTCCTTCCCCCTTTTCTTTCATTCCCTCCTTCCACCCTTCCCCTTCCTTCCATTCTTCCTTCCTTACGCCCCTCCTTCCTTCCTTCCCTCCCCTTTCTCTCTTCCCCTTCTTCCTTCCTGTCTTCCTTCCTCTAGACAGGGTCTTGCTCTGCTGCCTGGGCTGGAGGGCCGTGGTGCAATTGTGGCTCACCACAGCCTCCACCTCCTGGACCAAACGATCCTCTGGCCGGAGCCTCCCATGGCACAGGGATCACAGGCACAGGCCACTGTGTGCTGCCCAGATTTCCTTTTTCTTCCAGAAAGTCTTTTGTCTGAGGAGGCCACCCACGGGACACCTATGTCCTCCAATGACAGGTGTGCGATCTGGCCCTCTGTCTGCAAGATGGTCAGACCCAAGGGTTTCTGGGGACACATCCAGGCATGGAGTGGTCACAGTAGTTGTCCGGATCATAGGGATTTTAAGCCATTAGCAGGGGCCAGCGGCATCATCTGTCCATCACCCTAACACCCTGTCCCTGCGTCTTCCCTCCAGTCTAAGATGTATGTGAACGTGACCCCGAATGCCAGTCGTGTTCTCTACATATGCAGTAGCCTTTCAAGCGAGGCTCGGGCCTGTAGTCGAACAGGGCAGGAGGGCGTCCCTGGGAGCCAGTGGGCAAAGGTGCAAGAATAACGCCTGCCCAAAAGCCGCTTGACGCGCAGTGGGCTGAACACCCGCGTGCCCGAGGATGGAGAACGCGGGCGGGATTGTCTCCTCTCACAGTCTGGCCACGATCAGCTCGCTTTTGGTGACATGTGCCAGGGTCTGCTGAGTGAACCTGAGATCCTCTGGGTGGCAGTCCATCAGCTGTCTGCCGGCTCCGGAGTAGAGACTCGCTCTGATGCATGCTGCCCACGTGGAACTCCTCGCCACACTCTTCACGGGTGACTCAGCAGCATCCGCTTGTCATGCAGGCCAGTGACCCAACTTAGGCCAGGGAGGCTTCCAGGAGGAGGCAGTGTTTGATCCGAGACTGGGAGGAGGAGTAGAAGTCTGCTGGGTGAAGAGCAGAGGGGGCTTTATGTGAGCAGCTGGGAGAGCGTCTGGCCAGAAAGACGCAGGAAGGCAGGCCAGTGTGGCCCCTCCGCGACCTCCAGTCAGAGCCGCAGGAAGGGTGGTTGGAGCCTCTTCCTCCATGACCTCCTGGTCAGAGATGCCGAAAGAGAGATCAGCACAGACCCCTCCACAACCTTCCAGCCAGAACCGGAGGAAGGGAGGTCTGCGGCCACCTCCGTCTCCGCCCAAGGATCCTCACCCGCAGTGGCTGGGGCCCAAAATGCCCTTAGCGGTCCACTGAATGTGGTGGTTTTCAAGGACCTAGAGGAATGCTGCCGTGGCCAGACATGCCGGCTGTGATGGGCTACAGTGAAAACACAGCTGGGAGCCCGTCTAGGTACCAGAATCCAGTGTCGTCTCCGGGGTCGCTGCTCTTGTTATGGCGCCATTTCCCAGGCCCTGGCCATGGATGGCTGGGCACTATTACTGGCATCTCTGGCAGCAACGCCCTTCCGCCCAGCCTCCTCGCTCCCACCTCGTCTGGCTCCCGCAGCATGTCCCTTCTGTGACCATGGATACTCTGTGGCACTCCCGGCCACTCAGCCTCGCCCCCAGCAGGGAGCACATGCGTCCGCCATGTCCCACCGTGGGCCGCTCTCCCGTGTTTTTCACAGGAGGGCCAGGCCTTCCGCTCCTCGGGGGAGCCAGCGATGCTGCTGGAAGGGGATGCCACGCCCACTCTCCCTCACCCAGAAGCCCAGCCGGGCGGGGTGGTGACCCACTGACCTGCCCGCCAGCTGCAGACCAGTGGTGACTCACCCCAGGCGACGGTCCCCAGCCATGATGGCTTGAAGCAAGGGAGAGGCAGGCCTTCAGCCAGGCAGGGGTGGGTGGTACGAGGGGACGGCTGTCATGGGGTCGCCGTGGACCCGGGGTCTTCATCTTCCCTCAGTCGCAGGCGGGCTTTTTGTCGTGGCCAACCACTGGTTTGAGCAGAGCCTGCTTCTGGTTATAGCAATGGCTTCATGTTTGTTGTAGGAAGTCTGAATCGTGGATGGAAAACCCATAAGGAGATTAAAGCCATTGCTACCCTCCCGTCCACAAGGTGCTGGGAGTCTGTGGTACGGCGCGGTGCTCTGCCTTACGGTATGATGGTGCCGGATGCACTGTGTCTGGTGGCTGGTTACACCTCCCTGGAAACCAGGCTGCCTGCAGCTCGGATGCCTCCGGGCCAGGGCTGCCAGAGGCAGAAGGGCCCGGGGCACACACTTGCACGTCCTGGGAACACACTCGGTCTGCAGCATCCTTCCGACTCGGGTCCCAGGAGCAAACATGCACTGGCCGCTCCAGGGGCAGAGACAGAGCGGGACTCCCCAGGGAAGGCCGTGACCAGCGGGGGGGCATGGCCCCATCCTGCCTCGCGCTGACCTGCTGCTGGGCGTGGCTGGCCCACCGAGCCCTTGACCCTCAGTTTTGCCATCTGTGGGGTGTTACTGATGATGCTGTCTGCCTGGTGGGGCAATTGGAGGTGGTGCCTGACTCAGAGTAAGAACTCAGTGAGTGTCAGCTGCGGCTGGTGTGTTCTTGCTCTTATTCTCTCTCCAATGAAGACCGAGCCAGCCGATTCTGTGAGATGAGGACAGTGGGTGAATGGGCTTTCTCTTCAAGATCATTCTTAGTTTTTATTTTTGAATCAGGGTCTCACTCTGTCCCCCAGGCTGGAGTGCAGTGGCAGGATCACAACTCACCACACCCTCGACTGCTGAGCTCAGGCAGTCCTCCCGCCTCCTGAGTGACTGGGACCATCTGCATGTGCCACCACGCACAGCTGATTTGTGTATTTTTTGCAGAGATGAGGTCTTGCCCAGGCCGGTCTCAAACTCTTGGGCTCAAGTGATCCTCCCACCTTGGCCTCCCAAAGTGCTCGGATTGCAGGCATGAGCCACCACAGCCAGCAAGATCATCTTTAAAAGAAAGTTACAATGTTTGTTCTTTCAGAGGTGGGCTAAGAGTTAGGGGGTCACAAGAATGAACCCCAAGTCTCCTCTGTCCCGTTTCCAGGCTGCAGGTCCAGGATGCTTCATGCCTTGCAGGAGGTCACCCCCCTTGGGTCCCAGGCCATTGATGGCTTCCGTCTCAGCATCTTCCCAGCCAGGCCCATGGCATGGGGAGTGCTCGAATGCGTCATCGATGGCTGGCTCCCTCCACCAGGCTTCAGAGAACTGAGACACATACTTGCCTTGAGGGGTATTTCTGGAAGGGTCAGCTGCAGGATTGAGGTCTGTCTCATGGGAGCGGGAAGCAGCGTGAGGTTGGTGGAGAGACCTGGGTTCAAATCCTGCCTAGCCCTTGGTCAGTGCACGCCCTCGGGCAAGACACGCTCCCTCAGCCTCCCTTTTCCTCCGTCTAGTCTGGAGTGACAGTGAGTATGCTGGGTCGTGGAGGCTTGAGGGGACATGGTCTGGACGTGCCCAGCACTGTGCTGGGCCCCACAGAGACACTCGGTGACCGTGGGCCCTCCCCCACGTCCTTACCGCCTGGCAGGGTCAGAGCACATCCAGGCCTCCGTGGGCGTGAGGAACTGGCACAGGTGTGACAGGCGCAGGGCGCTCCGCCCTGGGTCTCCTGGCAGTTGGAGGATCCGCCTGGGCTGCCTGAGTGCCTGCGGCCCCTCGAGCTTCCTGGCATGTCCAGGCCAACGCCCGCTGCGGTGCTCTGCATTCTGGGCGCTGCACTGACCCTTGCGTGGTCTCGTCCAGCAGAGGCTTGGAGACGGCGGGACACGGGCACCTGTCTTGGCTGCTAGCTTGGAGACACTCTGTACCTGGAGCTGTGTTCCCGGCCACCCCAGACTCACAGCCCCAGCTCACAGGGCATGCCCCGTGGAAAAAGGTGGCTCAGGACGGACTGAGTGCCCTGCCAGCGCCACGCTGTCAGCCCCAGCCTGTGTTGTCTCTCTCTGCCTCCAGGTCGCAGCAAGCGGGAGGCCACAAGGCTATAGAGGCCCTGGAGGCCCTGCTGGGTCCCAGCGTCCTCAGCCTCCCTTAAATGCACGAGGAACCCTGCTCCAACCACCTGACTCTGCAGGCAGCTTCCTGGAGGTGGCAGAGACCAGGCCGTTTCAGGCCCCAGGTGACTGCAGCATGCATCTCGGGTCCTGAACACTTTGCTGTGAAATGGGCACCCGGGCATGATGACAGGTCTTTGAGCAGAGCCCTCGGGGACGTGGCAGAGCTCGTACGTCAATTGGAAATTCCATCCGTCCTTTGAATGCACCACTGTGGGTCTGTGTGAGAACAGAGAGACCTGGTTCTGGCATACGGGTGTTGTTATTATTGCCAACATCATCACAGTCACCCTGGCGCACCAGTCATGGGCTGCCCCACAGGAAGGTGGCTGTCAGTACCGCTAACACCCGTGGGTCTGTTTGAGAACGGAGGGACCAGGTCCTGGCGCATGACTGTTATTATCATCATCACTAACATCAACCTGGTGCGCAGGTCACGGGCTGCACCATGGGAAGGTGGCTACCGAGGCTGCTGACCCCCCGTGGGGCTGTGCCTTGCCCAGGGCCTTGTGTGTGTCAGCGCGGGACACTGGAAGGAGATCCCACTTGCAGACACCAGTCCCACCCTGGAGTCATTATCGTCCCTTCTGGAAAGACGTCCTGGGGCTGAACATGTAACCAGGGCCAGGGCTGAACACATGACCGGTGTGGGTGCAGGGCCAGTGCCTTCTGCTGTGTGAGCGTCCGTGCGAGCGTGGGCTGAGCCGGTGGGACTGGGGGTGGGACAAGAGGTTCTGCGTTTTCCCCTAATTTCGAAGGATGCAACAAGAGCCCCCCCCACTGGAGACTGATAATGCTGAGGCCTTCTTTTAGCCTGGAGTAGAAAGGCCGCATGCTGTTGGCGAGGCGCCCTTCCTCCCAGAGAAGCAGCGCCCGTGTCTTCTGCACAGACTGCAACGTGCACGCACGAACCTCACAGCCGTCTGGGCAGAAGGTTGTCTTCCGCCCACGTCTGCATGCACTGAGCTGGGCCTCAGAGGTGTATTTGTTCCCCAGAGCGTTTTCCGTCCCCGGTAACATCTCTGTGAGTGGCAGCTCCTTAGACTCATCTTCTCTCGAACCGTGTAGGTGCACTGTCCCTCAAAAGCTGTTTCCCATGTGCAGCCAATGAGAATATGTAAAGACCTCCCTTTACACGCCCACCTCCCAAGCCCTCTCCCGTCCCCAGAAGCCCGGCCCCTCATTTTTGGCTCCCCTGTCCAGAGTTTCCGCCATGGATCCTAAATGCACACGTGCACGTGCAATTTCCAGCTTGTGGAATAGCTTCCCTGCCTGTCCCTGTCACCAGGCAGCATCCTTTTTAACAGCACACAGCCTTTCACTGCATCAAAAGTCTGTCCATATTTATCCAATCATCCCCTGTGGGCAGAAGTTAGATCCTTTCTTAGTTTTTGCGTCAAACCTTTCTGCAGAAAACAGGTGTCTTGTGAACGCAGGGACCCGTTTCTCGAGGAGATGCTACGAAAACTATGTCTGGGTTCCAAGGAGTGTCATAAGCTTTACATTTTGCTGGAAACTACCCACCCACTCCCAGTTCCAGGGTAGACGCCCTTGTTCAATGTACGTGTCAGCCAGACATAGATGTTGCCAAACATTTGATGTGGAACAACTGTGTTTCCCTTCACTTTGCACTTTCCGGGGCATCGGGAAGTTCTTTGTGTGTTGTGACGGTCTACACCACCTGGTTGCCAATGTTTTCATTAGGTTTCAGATGCGATTTCGCTGGGGTGGCTCTGCAGCTAGCCGTCACAGCTCAGCTCCTGGCATTGGTGTTGGTGGTCAGCAAATGCTCTCGGATGTGGGGATAGGGGCCCAGCCCACGTCCGGCTCCCTTGGTCCTGAGGGCCTAACCTCCATCCCTGCATTCTCCCCTCCACCTCTCTGGCCTGGGACCTCCCTAGGAGGCAACAGTGAATAGGTGAACGCGCAGCCCTTGGCTCCAGCCTCTGTGCTGGTGTCCACAGTCCCTCCCGCCGTCCAGCATGTCTTGGCCTGTTTTATGTAAGTTTCTGGCCTTAGCGGGTCAGGACGACAGGCTGCGGTATGCTTCTTGAGCTAGTCCCGTTGTATCTGCTACTTTCCCAGGATTACGCTTACATAATTTCCTTTGCCCACAGCCTCCATGCCGTAATCCGGGAGGGCAGGCTGGGGGAGGAGGATGACCCTTATGTAACCCATTGCATAAGCACCCAGAGGCTTCTGGCTTGAGTGTCTGCACAGTCCCGGAGAACACACACAGTCCCTGAGAAAACTCACAGTCCCCACGAAAATGCGAAGTCCCTAAGAAAGTCAAAGTTCCTAAGAAAGTGCATGGTCCTCAAGAAAGTGCAAAATCCCTAAGAAAGAGCACAGTCCTCAAGAAAGCTCACAGTCCTCAGAAAAGCTCACAGTCTCTGAGAAAGTTCACAGTTCCCAAGAAAGCTCAGTCTCTAAGAAAACTTACAGGCCCTGAGATAGAACACAGTACCCAAGAAAGCGGACAGTCCACAAGAAAGTGCAAAATCCCTAAGAAAGAGCACAAGAAAGCTTACAGTCCTCAGAAAAGCGCACAGTCCCTGAGAAAGCTCACAGTCCTCAAGAAAGCTCAGAGTCCAAGAGAAAGTTCACAGTCCCCAAGAAAGCTCACAGTCCCCAGGAAGCCCAAAATCCCCAAGAAGGCGGACCATCCCCAAGAAAATGTGAAGTCCCTAAGAAAGCTCACAGTCCCTGAGAAAGCACACGGTCCTCAAGGAAGCTCACAGTCCCCAAGGAAGTGCAAAATCCTTGAGAAAGCACGCAGTCCCTGAGAAAGTACATCTGGACTGAGGTGGCAAAGCCCCTCTCAGCGGGCAACTCCTCCAGAAAGCATTCCCTTGCTCCTGAAGTGGACAGGGGCAGGGACAGGACAGGGCCTCTGCCTGTGGCCAGCGTGTTTCCTTCCCTGCAATCCCCCTGAAACCCAGGCCCCAGGAGTCCTGAGGCCCCCACCGCCAAAGGGGCAGAGCCAGACTGCGAAGCCAGAGGCAGGCCTGCCTGGGGTTCATGTGCATGTGTGTGTGTGTGCGTGTGCACACATGTCTGGCTGGGGAGCGTGGCGTGGGCAGCTCTATCTCCAGCCTGCTGCTTTGAAGTCTTGCACTTTGTCCACTGACGCGTGCAGCAGGATGGGAGCGCGGATGGGTCCAGGGCCCGCGAGGACCTTGGCAACCCACCATGACCAGATCTTTAACCTCCTGCCTCTGGCTGGGCCCTGAGCTGGGGCGGACCCCAGAGGCTCAGGTCCCATGTCATGTGTGTGCCGGGCACGAGCCGGCCTGTGGCTGCTTCTCTTGGGCCAGGACCTGCCACGTGAGCAAGGACTCCTGTTGCCCTGAGTCTGCGATGGCTGATCTCCAAAGCCTCCAAGGAAGAGGCTTAGCAGAGAGCTCGGGGAGGGGCTGTGGTCACAAGAGGAGCCAAGAGGGTTTTGCCTTGAGGGCACAAAACCCTCCTTGACGTGGTGGCTTCCTGCAATCTGCAACCCTGAGGAGTGAGTGTCCACGGGAGTGCTCAGCCAGCTCTGAGGAGGGTGGCAGCCGGGCACTGCTCTCCCTGAGAGCCCATCCCCTCGGTCAGCAGAGGCCACCACAGAGGCAGTGTCCAGACATGCTTCCAGATCTTTCTACATCGGTGTGCCATTTGAGCATACCAGTCTTCTACCTGTGTGTCTAGGCCATCAATCACCCGTCCATCTTACCTATGCTAAACTCTTGTGGCCGGAAGGGGTTTGAAAACGCAGGAACTCGCTCATCTGATACAGTGTGTGGAGACCACAGCACACCGCAGGGTCCTGGGATCCCATGGACTCATGAGTGAGACCCTGTCCTCCTTAGAGGATGTCCTCCAGACCATGGAGGCAAACACAGAGCACACGGCATTGGACCTCTGCCACTCACTTACTACCTCTGGATGCTGCCCCTGGGACTCAGTGTAGACCAGGTCCTGGGCTCTCACTCCCCATAGTCACTCCACCCTGGAGGCTCAGTGTAGACCTGGTCCTAGGCTCTTACTCCCTATAGACGCTGCACCCTTAAGTCCGCAGTGTAGACCTGTTCCTAGTCTCTGACTCCCTACTGATGCTGCACCATTCAGGTTTAGTGTAGGCCTGGTCCTGGGCTCTCACTTTCTATAGACACTCCACCCTGCAGGACTCAGTGTAGACCGGGTCCTAGCCACCGCTCACTTGCTGTAGGGCGTTGAGCGGATGAGTCTTCGTGGGGAAGATGTGTTTTGTTTTATTGTGAGTGGTAGACACCTGACCTCATCTGGCCTACTGAACAAGAGAATAGGGCTCGTTAGTGGAAACATCCGGAGGGAAGAGGTGTAGAGGCTGGACCTCCCGTCGGGGCTCCTCCTCTGCCCATGCCTCTCGGTCTTCAGACACAGGCCCATCGTGGCTCCTGGTGGCTCTGGGCACGTCTAGCTGCCCAGAAGCCACAGCTTAAGGGGATTCTCCTTCCTGCCTTCCTCAGCCCAGACTCAGGGCTAAACCTCCATGGAGCAGCCTTACCCACTTGCGGCCCACCAATCTCTGGGATGGTTCAGATGAAGTGTCCTGATTCTCCCCGCCTGACAGTCAGCTCCACCCACACCTCGGGGCCAGGACTGAGCGGGAAGAACCCTGGGGGTGAGGGGGAGGGGAAGTGGCTGGAACAGAAAGAGGAGGGACAGGCCCCAGGCAGGCAGGAAACCACAGGTCTGCCATGTAGGGTCCGAGGGAGGGTCAGCACATGCTTCCTGTAAAGGGCCGGGCAGCAAAGCTTCCAAGCTTCTGTTGTAAGACTTGCCTCTGTTCTGAGGACAAAGGCAGCCAACGGACAGCTGGTAACCAGGCTCGGCCTTGTTCTAAGAGGCTGTTTACAGAGGCAGGCAGCTGCTGGATGTGGCCCAGGAGGTGACTGCTGACTTCTGGTCTGTGCAGAGCCCAGGAGCGTCTTGTCTCGGGTGTTCCAGAGACTTCCTCGAGTAAGATCAGGCACTTACAAAGCCGGTCGCAAATGCAGGCTATTGCCGTTATAATTATTTATGCCGTAAGTCAGCAAGATAGTGATGGTGACTTCGATGGTGACTGTCACTCGGACAGTGAGCCCGTGAGTTGGGAGTCACATGTGGGTGGTGTATTGCAGGGTTGTGTCCACGCCGTGGGTGAAGCCTCCACCCATGCTTACAGGCCAGAAGGCACCTCAGAGGCACCCGCCTCAAGCACCACCTTGCAGCTGGATGTCAAGCTCAGTGAGGAGAAGGCACACACGCACATCCACACTGCAGGCGGGGTGGCCAGGGAGCGCGCGGCTTCAGGAGCCTTTGACCACCTTGCAGCACGCAGCCTAGTGCCTCTGAGCACATGCGGGAGCAGATTCCCACCAATCTGGGTCCACACGTGGCAGTGGAGACTGTGCTGGTAAAAGTCTTGGCATGTTCTTGAGTGGTGGAAAGTCCCCATGTGGGAGCGGCGTGACTCAGAAATTACTCAAATGCCTTTGTACACAAAGCTGACCAAACACGCCTCGCTGCTTGTCACAACAGTGGACGGCCCCACAGCCTTCCTGCCGTCCCCTTCCTACCGTTATCTCCTTTCTGACGTCCCCTTCTGTTCCGTGGGCTCAGCAGGTTGGAGCCACTCTCCCAGCCAGTCTTCCGTTGACTGCGAGCTGGAGGGAGGACTCCCTTCCGATCCCCGCCAGTTTGTACAGAGAGAGGCCTGTGGACACTTGTCTACACGCGGGTGGACCCATTTCCAAGTTCCTCATGACCCTGGCGAAGCCCTACCTGGGCTGTGGTTGACCAGCAGCCTGCGCTGACCCAGGAGGAAGATGTGATAGCCCTACAGCTGTCCAGCTTGTTAGCGTTTTCTTCCAAATGCATCACTGCCTGTCACCACTCAGGCTGTCTAGATGCATCAGCACAAGACAGTATTTGCACACGTCAAAACCAAGCCATGGAATCTTCTGGCCCCAAGTCCTGCAGAGGCCTCAGCAAGCAGGATGGGACAGCCGGGGTTTGGATCGGCAAACGTTTCCTGCCAAGGCCTGGGTAGTAAAGGCGTTAGGCTTCGTGGGCCGCATGGTGGGCTGTGATTTGCTAACCCCGCACGAGCAGGTTATAGATATAAGAGCCAAGCCTGAAGCGTGTGGATGGGTGACCATTACTTGGGTGAATTGGGTGGTGTGGGTTCACTCGTGGCTCTGCAGATTACCAGGTGATTTCGGGCACATTGGGCCCTTCGTTCCTGCCCCTAAGATGGGGACGCTGACAGCTCTCCCCCCGTTCCCTGCTCACATCTGCCCCAGAGCCGCTGAAGGATTGCGCCAAGGAGGCACCTTCCCCAGAGCACATAAATGACGGTGTGGGCAGTGCCACTGTTGGTGACCACGCCATGGGGGAAAAGCCACTGTTGGAGTCCCACAGTGGATGCATTGACTGGGTCCCCTCAGAGCGACCTGCTAGAGGCCACCCGAATCCTTTTCAGCGTCTTCCATGGGAGAACATCGGAAGAGACCAGAAGGACCTTGCTTTGCGGTGTGGGACCCCAGTGCCAACTCGTGACAGACGGCCTTCCTTTCTCAGAAAGCGAGGCCTCGCGTCACCTGGAGGAGAGTCTGAACCGAAGCCCCTGTCCTGGACGATTCCTTCCGCCATGGAGTTAAGCTAAGAGGCAAGCCAAGGTCGGGTTGTCAGTACAGCGGAGCCCGTGGGGAGGCATGTCAGCCCGGGCGCTGGAACCTAGGCTCTTGGCTGCAGAACGTACGGAAGCCACCGGGGTTCTTGGTCTCCTGGGGGAGCATGGCCCCAGTAAGCCGGTTTTGGGGACATTTGTGAGGAATTAGCTACTATAAGTGGTGCTGGGTGTGTGGTGAGATGTTTGCTCCGAAAGGCAAAATAAAGCAAATGATGCAAAGCAGCACCCTGCACACATACTGTCTTGATGCCGTGGGAAGGCCCTGCCTGCTGTTCTCCCCTGAGATCTCTGGCTCTGAAGCCCACTGTGGTGCAGAGGTAGGGCAGGGGGCTGGCTCCTCCTCCCCAAGCATCTGACAGGTAGGCTCCAGGCCTCCCTCCCTCGTCCGAGATGACGGTCAGCCGCCTGCCACACATCCACCATGTGCCTCTGCGACGTGCTGCTTCCAGTCAGACTCACAGGCTGCGAGTCCAGCTCACTGAGTCTGCACACCCTGCCCTGGTGTAGATGGCCAAGGGGAAGGCCAGAGGCCTGTCCCTGCATTGAGCGCCTGAGCCGTTCCTCCAAAGGCCCTAAACTCGGCCACCGATGACCGAGCTGTGCCTCTCCAGCCTGAATCTGCTGGCGCTCTCGCACACCTCTGCCTGCCTGGGAAGGTGAGAGCCCATGTTACTGGCTTTGGCTTTCGCGCCTGTCCCTGGGCATCTTTGCTCCAAGTCATAAATTATGCGGCATCTTTAGGAATACCCACATGACTCCCTCTGTCCACCCACCCTGGTGAACACAGACCCTCTCCTTGGCCAGGGACTTTAGGCAAGCACGCAAAGGCAGCATCCCTCTCTACAAGGGAACCAGATGGGTCAGGGCTGCAGCCTCACAGGAGCTGGCGGGCTGCATAGGGAACCCAGGGATGTTGGCTTTCCTCCCACCTTGTCCTTCAGAAGAGAGCAGCAGGGGCACGAGAACTGGCCACTGACACTTGGCATTGGTGCCAAGGAGGCAGGAGGGGCTGGTGGAGACAGCGATAGACTGGAAAATCCAGCCTGTCTAAGGGACCATCACTGCCCAGTTCTAGCTGACTGTTGCCACGCCGTGACCCAGGTTTCGGGATGGCTGTGCCGATCTGTGCTTGGAGAGAACAGCGAATTCTGGATCTTGATGTGACGGCAACCAGCTCATGATTCAAATGAGCCTGTGCCTCCTTGTGTTTATGAGCACACATGTGGCTTGAATGCAAGGCTGGGCTGAGAGCAAGGGTTGGGGGAAAGATGGTGCTGCGAGACGGCCCTGCGTTGCATGGGGTGTGTATTCAGGGACCCTCCGAAGTGACGAGGTGCGTCTGTTTCACTCGTGCCATGTCATGCCCCTCAGACTCTGCTTGTAAGGCAGGAATGGAGATTCATGCCCTTAGTGCCCCCAGGAACAAGGGGGGCAGAGAACTCGGACGTTTAGTTGAGAAAACCTAAGTGGTCAGCACTTTGCTGGACTGTGTCACCGCCAGGGTTTTAGCATTCACCCACCTCTTCATCAGCTCAGCAGAGGTGAGTCAACTCTGTAGCTGCCCGTTGTGGTTTCTGATGTAGCCACTGGAAAAGGTATTTTCTTAGCAGCTGAAGAGAAGACCTGCTCGGGCAGTGACTCCTGACTGTGTGGACAGGGACAGGGCCCCTCGGGGGCTTGCCTGGGGACAGGCAGAATGGGGTCCCTAGGGGGGAGGCTTGCTTGGGAATGGGCAGGGATGGGCCCCCAGGGTGGAGGCTTGCTTGAGGATGTCCAGCGGCTGCAGTGACCGTCAAGTTCCTGTTGCCTCGGGTAGGCTGAGGGAATGAAGAGAAGGAGCAGAGGTCCCCTGGGGAGTGTGGGCATAAGCTGCTTCTTGAGATGTCACCGTGCCCGCAGGCCATGTGAGACGCAGGCCCCCTGCCTTTCTCCCCTAGAGCCCAGAGTTGAGGCTCAGAGATGGACTGTAGAGTTGGGTCTGCTCTCTGAGAAGGGGCCACTGGGCTGCTGAGTTGTGTCCATGTTGTGTCCCGGCACTCGTTCAGTCTGCCTGTTTTCGCTGAACACCTGTGGACACCCGAGGCTGGCTTGCCACTAGATACAGGAGTCAGGGAGGAGGACATGGCCTGGCTCTCCGTGGTAGTTTAGGGTCACCAGAGAAGCCCTGACTCAGGAGAGTCCATGCTGGGCCATCCATCAGGTCTCCCTGCTGAGCAGAACCAGCCTTCTCCTCAGCTGCCACGGTGGTGATGGCCAGCAGCCAGGGCCTACACTGTGCCGCCTCCAGGCCGAAGAGCTGGGGTGCAGGTGCATCTCCCAGCAGTCGCGGCCAGCTCCGGGAGTCAAGGCTGCTTGCTCTAGACTGGTCGCTGGACGTTGCAGGAGCTTCTGGTGGCCGCGGGTTGAGGCGTCGCCTCCTCCCCTCCTCTTGCTGTGTGTGGCTTCCAACCAAACCGTGTCCTGGGGGCTTCGTACCTGTACTACAGCTGGGAAGGCCCCGCCCTTACTGCCCAGGCACCTCCCAGGCCCTGTGGGCTTGGACCCTGCTGCCCCTTCCAAGTCTCAGGAACTCTTCTTAGCCACGTGGACTGGGCTGGCCTGGGGTTGACACACGGCCTTCCTGCAGGCCCAAAGTCTCATGGGGCATGCAAACAGGAGCACCCCCGGGACTGTGGTGCTGTGTGCAGTGCAGAGTCTCACAGGCATGGAAGACGGACCCAGGGACTTGGGAAAGGCCGTCGCAGGAGTTGAGGTGTCCACTCAGACCTCAGGCTCAGATTGGGAGGTGACCTAATCTCTAGCTGCAGTGAGCTGCCCTGTCTACTGAGGGCCGGGAGGGAATAGGCCACAGAAGAAGAGGTCCACTCATGGTCTGTGTGTAGTGTCGTGTCAGCTCAAAGCCTCCAGTCAGCTCTGGCATGAGACATGCACGGCCTTGTTCAGGAGAAGCCCTCCCTCGGAGAGTGTATCTCGGGGTGACTGGACAGCTGGGCCACCATATGTGATGTGGGCGTTTCACACCAGTGAAGAGGTGACCAGGTGTCAGCTGAGGGATGCATGAGATCAGCCGGGCCTGGATCTTGGTGGACTCATTAGAAGGAACCAGAGTGAGGGACGGACCTGGGAGGCTCGACATGCTTCCTGGGTGTTGGAAGCCATCTAGATACCGCAGCGCTGAACCCTCTGAAGAGGCTGCAGCCAAAGTGAGAAAGACACCACCATAGCCAGCATGTTCAGGGAGCTGTGGTGGGGGGCGTGGCAGAAGCCTGCTGCCTGTGGGACAGACTTCTGGAAGGTGCAGGGCGTGGGCGTCGACAGGAAACGCTCCACTCATGGATTGTAAATGCCTGCTGAGATGGTGTTGACCCGCAGTCCTGGACTGTTTTGGCATCAGGAATGGTCTCCTGAAAGCCAGTTTTTCCATGGACAGAGAGGGTGCTCACCAGGCGCTAGACTCTCATCAGGAGTACGCAACCTAGACTCCTCGCTTGTGTGGCTCACAAGAGGTTCTGCACTCGCCTGAGAGTCTAATGCCCCTCTGATCTGATAGGAGGCGGGACACCGCGCACCTGCCACTCACCTGTCGTGCTATCCGGTTCCTACAGGCCATGGAAGGTCCCGGTCTGCAGCCTGGGGTTTGGGGACCCTGATGCAGAAGACACTGGGGGCGCTGTTCTTTGTTAGTTTCCTGTGGCTGCTGTGGGGTCACCCCCAGTCGGGAGCATGAAGCCAGACACACTCAGTTCCATGCAGCTCTGGGGTCATCATCTCACACGGGGCTCCTGGGGCGCAGGTTGGGGTCAGCTCTGTTCCTTCCTGGAGGCTCACGAAAAGTCTGTCTCCTTGCCTTTGCCAGTTTCCAGAAGATCCCAACACCCATTGGCTCAGGGCTCCCTCTTGCATCTTTGAAGCCAGTGGCACAGCCAAGTCCCCTGCACTCCACCTGCTTGCCCCCCCGCCATGGCCACTGATGTCCTCACTGTCCCCACTGCATCACCAAGTCGGTGTCAGACACCATTCATAGGCCTCTCTGCTGGCTCCTTCCACTTAGCACCATGTGTCCATCTTTCTCCCTCATCTCTGTGGCTGGAAGTTCATTTCCAACTGAGTCATGTCCCACCATCTGGGCGTGGCGCAGCTCACCTGCTCACCCACTGACTGGTGTCTGGTCACTTCCAAGTGTGGGCAATTGTGAATACAGCCGCCGTGGACATCCGGGTGCAGGCTTTGTGTGGACCTGAGTTTGGGCTCAGACATGGGTCTGGGCACGGCCCGAATCATCATCTGTCTGAGGTTGGGTCAGAAGCCTCCCTGGCCCCGAAGTCCTGGGTCCCCTGACCGTGCGGTTCTGGATGAGGCCCTGGCTTGGACCAAGGTCACCCTGTTCTCTCTGGACTGCCCCCAACACCCCTGACTCCCTGCCCACAAGTCACTCTTGGCCACAAGTCAGGGTCAATGTCCACTGCTGGCCCAATTGCCTCCCAGTAAGAGCAGGATTTCTTGGTGGTGAGAGGGCCGGCTGACAGTTCTTCCAAGGCCAGGACTGGTGGGTTCGAATCCCACATTCACCATATAGTCACTCGTGACAGCAGGCTAGTGACTTCGCCACTCAGTGGCTGCTTCCCCTTCCGTCAAGGTCGCCAGTGTATTGTCTGCCTCTGAGGTCACCGGGAGTCCTGAACACACATGTGCATATACGGCACGTTCAGAAAAGCGCCCGGCCCCAAGTAGGTGTTAGACACCTTGGTTGCACCATCATTACCTCACTGTCACCAATTGCTGGGCATCCAAGTCCCTCCAAGGGCGTGGCCTGCCTGGTGAAGGGGCAGAGCCAGGTGAAACCTCGTGGCTGCCTCGCCACAGCACATGCGACCGAGTCCGTGGGAAGAGACTTTGTCTCGAGTGCTGGTGCCCGAGGGGGCAGTATGGTGGGTGGGTGTCCAAGGGGGGTTCGGGTTGGTGGCCATCCGAGGAAGGTGTCAGGGGGGTGAGTACCCAGGGGGTATTGAGTGAGGGCAGCTGGGTGGGTGGGCATCCGAAATGGGCTTGGGAGGATGGGCACCCGGGGGG
>NW_007256220.1:181727-188140 GCF_000164805.1 Carlito syrichta | reverse complement strand
GGGGGGGGGGGGAGTCAGGTGGATGGGCATCTGAGGGGACGTCGGGTACGTGGGCATCTGAAGGGGGTTGCGTGGGTGGGTGCCTGGGTGGGGGTTCGGGCGGGTTGGTATCTGTAGGGCCCTCGGGGAGGTGGGTACTGCTTTCCCACAGGGAGCACCTGGGCTGTGGCACCAGCTTGTGGGCTATCCACGGCAGACCACGACTGTGAGGCCATGGCTTCCAGAGTGCTGTCTCCTCTGTCTCCCAGCACCACTTTTTGCTCCCCCTCAGGTGCTGGAGCGCGTGGGTAATGAAGTCCGACAGGTACCCCGCTCTGGAGACACCCCTGCAAGGGTGTTCCCAAGAACCTGGGCTCAGAGGTGATGGGCAGCTCAGTTTTCACTGGGCTGCAGAGTCACCAGGTTCAAATCCCAGCTCCACTGTATTCAAGCTCAGGTGGCCTTTGGAATCTTCTGGAGCCCAGGCTCTTCATCTGGAGAGAGCCACTCCTCCTGTTCAGGGGAGTCCTGGAGACAGGAGGGGAGGAAGTGCTCTGTAGACCGTGCACATGGGATGTTGTCACTCACCGGCGGATTCGCTGAGGTGAGGAGATGCGGGTCACTGTTGGTGCCTTTTTTGTTTTGTTTTGTTTTGTTTTGTTTTTGAGTTGGAGTCTCACTCTGTTGCCCAGACTGGAGTGCAGTGGCCGCTTCCGGCCACCGCAGCCTCGACCTGCTGGGCTCCGGCGATCCTTCTGCCTCAGCCTTCCGAGTAGCCGGAATGACAGGCATACGCTACCACGCCCGGCTGATTTTTTGATTTATTGTAGAGATGAGGTCTCGCTGCCCAGGCGGGTCTCGAACCCGCGGGCTCAGGCAATCCACTCACCTCAGCCTCCTAAAGGCGCGGGATTACAGGCTGAGCCACCGAGCCCGGCTGTTGGTGACTTTAAGTAGGAACAGGTAGAGGAGAAGCCCTGGGAAGACAGCGGGACCCCTGTGTGCCCTTCAGGCATGGGGTGTGGAAGAGGAGGCGCTCTTGTGGCCTGTGGGTCGCTTTCCTGCAGCCCAGCTTTCCGGAGAAATGCCCTGCGGCCATGGCCTCACCGGAAGGAGGCCTCATGTGTTCCCAGGTCTGGGGGCTTTTTGCGCAACATCAGCACCTGTTCTTTCACTGCACATTCATCAACAGACTCAGCCGCTGGGGCCGACAGTGCATGCATTCTATGTATTTACTTCTGGCACCGTAACCTGGCCTGCCCGCCTGTTTTAAAACTTTTACTCAAGTGTTACACTTAGTCAACAAAGTACACAGGTCTTCTTGGAACAGCTTGATTAATGTTCACAAACTGGACACACGTGTGAAATGTGCACCGAGAGTGAAGAGAAAACACATGAGAGAGTATCGCCAGCACTCTGAGGCCTGGCTGCGGCCCCGTTCAACTGACTTGGGACTGGGTCGGGCAGCACTGTGCGGGTGGCATGGTCAACGGCGGGTGTTGGCGGCCACTGTCTGTCTTCGGGTGTGATTGGTCAGGCCCCACGTGAGGGCTCCCACAAGGACCCTGTTCCAGGGAGGGGCTGAGAGTCTCCTCACGTCGGGTCCCGGAGTTTCCACCTTAAACCTGGTCTCTGCTGGGCGTGGGGTTGTTGCTGTGGCAGGTCTGTTGCCGGTGCGCGGCGAGTCAACACGCAAGACGCCGGCTGGCGGCAGAGAAAAAGGCTTCGTTGTGGGCGAAGAGGCGGGCATAGCCTCAGGCCTGGTGTCCCAAGGAGTTTGGGGCGAGGAACCCCAGGCCTTGGAGCAGGGTGAAGTGTGGTGAGGGCTGACTGCCGAAGAGTGTGTGGTGGGTTTGTGGGCAGACACGTGAAGATACATGCTCTTGGCTGACGCCGGCCCTCTGAGGGTCTCGAGGCTGGTGGCATCCACTGTTGTGCCAGGATTCAGGGTCTTCATAAGCAATTCTTTAAGAAGCCTGTTGATTCTGGGGCCAGAGCTCCTGCCTCTAAGATCATTGGGGCTGCCAGTGGCCCGTACCCAGTGCCATGTGACTCTCCAGCTCCCAGCAAGAGGCCAGCAGCAGCCTGATTCATGCTGAATCAGACTCCATTTCTACCAGACTCCTTGCTAGCCCTGGGATTACGGCTGTAGGGTCTCTTGAGGAGGAATTTAGGTCTCTGGGAGCCAGAACTGGGCGCCTGCGAAGGGTCCTGGGGAAAACTCCGTGGAAACCCTTGAACACACCTGCAGAAGCATGGTGTGGCGATCCAGGGCCCTGAGGGTGTCCTGCCATTTGCACGTTCTGGTGGTGATGTGCCTTCTAGCTGGGATTGACACTGCATCGTGAGGTCTGCTGCTCGGTCACTAGACAGGAGAGAAAAGATGCAGGGACAGGCAGCTCCCCTCCAGGGAGGGGAGGGCTGGGAAGCACTGTGTGAGGGGTGACCAGGGCACCCCAGGCCCAGCTCTGCACGCTCGACTGCACCACTTCTGGCTGGTGCTTAGAGGATGGCTGTCAAGGAAGCTTCTGAGTCAGCACCAGCTACGCCCGTCGGGGAGGCCCACCAGGAAGGCTCACTGGGAAGCTTCAGAGGCCGGAGTGGGAGTCTCCCAAGCCTGAGGGCCCAGACTGGAGCCCGTGAGCCTGAGAGCCCCTCAGCCGGGTCCCCTGGCCTGACCAGGGGAAGAGGGCTCGTGCTCTTTGTGGAAGGACCGCACAGTGGGAGCCTGGATTTAGAGATGTTCGTGCCTGGCTGTAGATCCAGAGACCCTTCAGGGCCCAGGGTGCCTTCCTGGGTCTTTGTCAGCCCCCGAGGCCTCAGCAGTCCCCTGAGGTCTTGTTGGCTGAACTTGGACTGGTTCCTGGCTCCTCCTTCCCCAGAGTGTCCTGGGGACAGAGCCAGGCAGGGAGGGACAAGCCTTGCCCTGTCCCACCACTTCTGGGTGTCCTGATGCGATGGCCTGGCTCCTGGGGGTTGGGACCTCCCTCCTCGAAGCCCCTTCTGACCTCCCAGCTCTCGTGTAGCAGGAAAAATAGAGAGATCGTGACACCGAGACTATTATAGGAAGTGGCACTTTACTACGCTGGCCGGCCCAGTGGACTTCTAGGGGCTAATGCGTCCAAATTGAGTGCCCCAGAAAGGGAGAAGTGGGGTCTTATACCCTTGTTTAGGTAAGGGAGGGGGTCGTGTTGAGTGATTACATATTTCCTTTGGAATCTTACAAGGTTGTACTCAGCAAAATCAGATTTTTCTAAGAACAAATATTTTCCAGGAACTGCAGGCTTGTAAACCATCAACTTCAGAAGGGGGGTTTTAGATAAGACTCTTTTCCATTTCCATGAAATGGCCAGTCTCTGGGCCATTTGGCCTTTCTGAAACAAAACCTGCCTGGAGCCTGGCGGGTCTTTAAAGTTGCAGCTTGCCTTTCAAAAGGAAATACCTTTAACTGCTATTAACTCCTCCTTCCTGCTACTGGGCTAGTGGGAGATATTCAGTCAGCCCAGGTGAGGCCAACTGCTGATTCCGAATCAGCTACATGTGTTTCTGTGTTTATTCACTCAATCATACAAGAAATATATTTGAGCATTTGCCGCATCCTGCCACAGTTGCTCTTCTCCCAGTCTTTAGGCCGGACCCCTCCCCCCAGAACTAAGTGTCACAAAGAAACTGTGACTAGAAATGTGTGTCACATCACCTGTGCAGTAATTGATTCATCCAACACGCAACCACTGAGCGCCTACTGTGTGCCAGGCAGATGCCAGGTGTGGTGGCCCTGGACGACACCTAGTTATGCCCCAAGAGCCGTGTTCTGAGAGCAGACGGGAAGCTGGGAGGTGCCCTGAGCTCAGTGACATACACATGGGGTTGGGGACAGGCAAGCCCGGGCCCACAGCAGCATCCCAGGAAAGGCCAGCAAGGCTGTTTGGAAGGAGAAGCGGAAGTGAGTCCAAGGAGGCTGGCGGAGGGCGGCCGAGAGAACGTCTCAGCCAGTGGAGACGCTCGCTTCCGGCAGACAGCCTTGTTCATCTGGAGGGGGCCGAGTCCCTGCCCTGACTGAAGGACATGCCCCCATGTTCCCCTGGTGCCCTGTGTGAAGCTTCCAATGTGTGTTCCTGTCATTCTATGCACCAGAAGCTAGTGGCAATGACTCCAGAATTGACAGGCCCTGGGGACGGGCCCGGCCAGGGAAGCAGGGCCATGGCATCATCTCTATTTTTAGAGGAGCTTCCCATTTGGACACCAAATGCCCCACCCAGACCCCCCCCACGCTCTGATGACTCCTGTTCCCTAGGTCATGGTTCTGTTGAAATGGGAAGCCTGTCGGCTCAGAGCTAGCTGGTCTCTCTCCTGGGCAGGATTTCACAGATGCCTGGAGGTTCCAGCCAAGACCGCACTCCGGTGTGCAGGGAGGGTTGTCTGGTCACGCCCTCGTCAGGGTGGACTGCTCTGGGACCTTCCCAGCCCCTACCCACATAGTCCTTCTGGACTTTCTTTGTCAAAAGCACAAGAACCAGTTTACTAGCATGGGAATTTGCCAAAACTCAGCCGCATGGAAGCTGTCTTAATGGTCATGTTGCAGCATCTGGGCACCTCGGACGCAGACAGGAAGCGGAAGCTGATGTTTCTGGCGTATCCGACACTCTGTCAGCACAGTCAGTGAAGTGCAGCCATGGCCCCTAGAAGGGTGGTGGTATCCAAAAGACCAACTGCCCCCCCGGTCTCTGTTTCAAAAGGGAGATGCTGACCAAGACCTGCGGTCGGGTGACTGTGTCCCCGTGTCCATCTGCCACCTGCAGCTCACACCAGAGCTGCTGACTTCACAGCTGTGTCTGGGACAACCGAATCCCATGTTTACCGCCCTTCAGAGCTCTGCCTCCCGCCTCTCTCCCCTCTGTGGGGACGTGAGGGCCTACCGGCTGTGTATGTACCCGCCGGGTCACTGCCTCTGGGGCTGCTGGGCCTGGGAAACTGTGCAGGCGCAGGACTCTCCCTCAGTTCCTCATCTGGACCTTCCGAGCCCCCTCCCATTCCCCGGGGGTGACCGTGGTTGTGGGTGTAGCTGGAGGAACCCATGGTGAGTGTGGCGAGTGGCCAGCCCCAGGCGGCTCCCCACTGACTGCGTGTCCTAGGCACTGACCTGTCCCTCTTCGAGGGGTGGGGTGAGGAGGTGCCCCGAGCTGGACTGAGTGTGCATTTGTTCCCAAGCAGTGTTGGTGTCTCTAGAGAAACATGCTCAGCAGGAAGGTAGAGGGGGGGATGGCGTGAGAACGCTACTGCCAAGGCCATCGGGGCTTGTCTCACCTTGGTCTTTCGCTGGGTATTGGGGTGGGCCTATCTGACCCCACCTGGACGAATGGAGACTCGCAGAGTTTTAGCATGTTAAGGAGTGTCCAGTCCACTCCTCCGATGACAGGCGGGACCTGGAACCCGCAGTGGACCGGCACGGAGTCCGAGGCCCGCGGCATCTCCTCCAGCTCTCACCTGTGTGTCGACATGGTGGGCATCCGATGCAGCCTCCCTGCACGCATTTCCCAACACCCAACTGGCACCCCTGGGGTGGGTGTGCACCCCCTGGACATCCAGGCACCCCAGCCTCGCTGGCACTGGGCCCGTCTGGCGGGGATAGGGGTCATGTCGCTTGCTGGCTTCCAAGGGGAGGCTGCAGAAGACACCTTCCTCCAGGGCCCACGGCTTCCTGCAGGCGAGAGGGGCTCTGGGCTGTCCTGGCACGTGATGGTGGTTCGGATGTCAGGCATGACAGTGTCCCGACGGGGTGTGGAAGATGGGGCTCTCTCTGGCAGCCCCAAGCCTGATCTGGAACCCGATCGGTCGGGGCCCCCACAGGCCGGGGGGGAGCCGTGTCCCTGGCCAAGGCTCCATGGGCAGCCCCTGAGGAGGCTGTCCAGAGACGGGTGGGTGTGGCCTCAGCGGAGGGTGGCCGGACGCTCCTCAGAGCCACGCCCTAGGCCGGGGCTCCCAGATCTCGGACAGTGTGGCCACGTGCTGATCAGGCCCAGGAACGGAATGGCCACAACAGGCTGCAGTCTCGACTGGATGCCCGTCTTTCCCAGAGGCGAGATGGGCACCCCCAGCCTGGTGACTGTCACGCATCACTCACAGGGGGACCCGGGCTGGAGGTGGTGCAGCCTCGGACGCCCCTCAGCTGGACTCTCTCGAGAAGTCTCTTGCCTGCTATTGTTATAAGAGCTCGGAGTGAGGCCAGACGCGTCTGCGTGTGTGTCTCCTCCTGCCAGCCTTGGCAGCCCAGACCGGGCTCTGTTAAGGCCCCGAGACGTGGGCACGGGGGGAGCGGGACCCCGTGGGGCCTTCTTTTTCCTACCAAGTGGGTCCAGGCCTGGGCCGAGACCCTCAGCATGCAGGTGTCTGAGAGGCCGCCTGTCTCTCTTTCGGCGGACGGGCTCCCGGGGGCC
>NW_007256220.1:181440-181699 GCF_000164805.1 Carlito syrichta | reverse complement strand
CCCTCTCTCTGTTCCAGCACCAACAACATGTCCAAGCAGGTGGAGGTCCGGATGCACGACAGCCACCTGGGCCCGGAGGAGCCCGCGCCCCGGCACCTGGGCCTGCGCCTCTGCCACAAGCTGGGCAAGAACCTGCTGCTCACGCTCACGGTGTTCGGTAGGACCCCCAACTCATCCCCAGGGTGTCCGGTAGGCCCCGCTCACCCCCGCAGTGTCCTGTGGGCACCCGGCTCGTCCCCGTGGTATCCTGTAGGCCCCC